>NW_015506432.1:26765-66142 GCF_001515645.1 Sinocyclocheilus grahami | reverse complement strand
TCTGAAGGGTCATGTGACACTGAAGACTGGAGTAATGGCTGCTAATTATTTTATTTTACAGGAATAAATTACATTTTAAAATATACTCAGAGAAATTTTTTAATCTTAAAAATATTTCACAATATTACTGTTTTTACTGTATTTTTGATCAAATAAATTAAGCTTAATTGAGCTTCTTTCAAACATCTTACTGACCCCAAACTTTTGAACAGTAGTGTACAGTATGTTGTATGAAAAATAATAAATTGGGAATTATGTTAAACATCAGATGATAAAAGGATTGACATGATAGAGAGTAAATGATGACGAAAATTGTGTTTTTTGATGAATTATTACTTTAAAGGGTTGATTAGACCACGTTATACCACTGTGTTGACCCAGTAAATGGATTGATGGACTCAGAACCCCTACCAGAGTGTGGAAGTCAAACGCGCTTCAGGACATGTGATTTTTACAGCCACTGTTCTGTGATTTAAATTATCCACCCATTTCTTCCTTTATTCTGTTTTATCTCTCTCTTTCTCTCCTGCACGGTGTCCAGCAGGGTAATCAAGTATGCACTTGACTCTGGGCTACATTTTAATTAGCCATCGGAACCTCCTATGAAGTTCAGGACTTGCTAATTAACGGACAATCAGGGGCATATTTAGTCAAAGAAAGAGCCAGAATAAAACACCTAAACATTTATGAAGAGGATTGAAGTCCACGGTTTCTAGAAGCCTGACCACATTTAACTTGTACACACACTAAACCCACGTCATAAACTCAACAGTTTTTCCAATATACTGTGAAACCATCAAGTTTGCATTTAGTTAACTTTTTCCTCAGATGCCATGCCCACAGATATTGCCCACAGTTTAGATTATCTGATGTACCGCATGCAAAAATGGCAAGATCTGGCTGAAACCACCAACTTATATGCAACAGCTTTTCAATATTTCTGGTCTAATATTGTGATAAAATTGACCACAGAAAAAGCAGGTCAGATGGTCTCTATTGTCTAAGTGGGTGGTTCTTGGCCAGAATAAATTGTAATCTGGACCAGCTTTTCAAGTCAAGTGTTTTTTATTTGTATAGAGCTTTTTATAATCTATGCTATTTCAAAGCAGCTTTACAGAAAATAATGCCTTACTGTCTTAAAACTCACCATGCAGTAAAAAAGCAACGCCTACTGTATATGCCAATTTAGTGGCAGGTAAATCTGAAATCAATGATACCACAGTAATGGCAACAAAGTGAGTAACAAAGTTGTAGTTCGTTTAAATAATGACATACAGTGGGGAAAAAAAGTATTTAGTCAGCCACCAATTGTGCAAGTTCTCCCACTTAAAAAGATGAGAGAGGCCTGTAATTTTCATCATAGGTATACCTCAACTATGAGAGACAAAATGAGAAAAAAAAATCCAGAAAATCACATTGTAGGATTTTTAAAGAATTTATTTGCAAATTATGGTGGAAAATAAGTATTTGGTCAATAACAAAATTTCATCTCAATACTTTGTTATATACCCTTTGTTGGCAATGACAGAGGTCAAACATTTTCTGTAAGTCTTCACAAGGTTTTCACACACTGTTGCTGGTATTTTGGCCCATTCCTCCATGCAGATCTCCTCTAGAGCAGTAATGTTTTGGGGCTGTCACTGGGCAACACGGATTTTCAACTCCCTCCAAAGATTTTCTATGGGGTTGAGATCTGAAGACTGGCTAGGCCACTCCAGGACCTTGAAATGCTTCTTACGAAGCCACTCCTTCATTGCCCGGGCGGTGTGTTTGGGATCATTGTCATGCTGAAAGACCCAGCCACGTTTCATCTTCAATGCCCTTGCTGATGGAAGGAGGTTTTCACTCAAAATCTCACGATACATGGCCCCATTCATTCTTTCGTTTACACGGATCAGTCATCCTGGTCCCTTTACAGAAAAACAGCCCCAAAGCATGATATTTCCACCCCCATGCTTCACAGTAGGTATGGTGTTCTTTGGATGCAACTCAGCATTCTTTCTCCTCAAGATGAGTTTCGCAGTGTGTTACTGATTGTAGCCTTTGTTACTTTGGTCCCAGCTCTCTGCAGGTCATTCACTAGGTCCCCCCGTGTGGTTCTGGGATTTTTGCTCCCAGTTCTTGTGATCATTTTGACCCCACGGGGTGAGATCTTGCGTGGAGCCCCAGATCGAGGGAGATTATCAGTGGTCTTGTATGTCTTCCATTTTCTAATAATTGCTCCCACAGTTGATTTCTTCACACCAAGCTGCTTACCTATTGCAGATTCAGTCTTCCCATCCTGGTGCAGGTCTACAATTTTGTTTGTGGTGTCCTTTGACAGCTCTTTGGTCTTGGCCATGGTGGAGTTTGGAGTGTGACTGTTTGAGGTTGTGGACAGATGTCTTTTATACTGATAACGAGTTCAAACAGATGCCATTAATACAGGTAACGAGTGGAGGACAGAGGAGCCTCTTAAAGAAGTTGTTACAGGTCTGTGAGAGCCAGAAATCTTGCTTGTTTGTAGGTGACCAAATACTTATTTTACCGAGGAATTTACCAATTAATTCTTTAAAAATCCTACAATGTGATTTTCTGGATTTTTTTTTCTAATTTTGTCTCTCATATTTGAGGTCTACCTATGATGAAAATTACAGGCCTCTCTCATCTTTTTAAGTGGGAGAACTTGCACAATTGGTGGCTGACTAAATACTTTTTTGCCCCACTGTAGCAGTCAACCCTTAAAAGTAGCAGAAAATGTATTTAGAAAAAACTGAATATTTCATATAACTGTGTCTGCATATGTGATTTACTAATTGCCTCAAAGAAAAATGTATTTAAAAAGATTTGATGCCATGCAACTAATCTTTCAATCCAATAGACTAGCTCTTCCTTAAAGGTGATGTAATTAGTTTGACATAAATGAATCAACAAACTGCATGAATTTATGAGTTTAATTGATGATTTCGTCATCAAAACAGTAATTATTGCAATTCTGTTTGATGCTGCTAGTGCTGTATAAATCACACACTTCACCACCTGGTAAACATGATGCTGTTTCCTGGTAGACTGATAACCCTGTGAACACTGACTCATGGAAATGCATCAAAAATAGTCCATCCTATGGCAGTTTAAGATTTTGGAAACCCTTAGCCAGCTCTAAATCGTCCCTAGCTATATGAGACTCAAAGTAGAGATGGTGTGACTGACATTAACATAGGAAATAATTTATTCATTCACCAAAGGAGGGAATACCCCTCAAGATGGGATTTTCACATACTTCAAGCAGTAGAATAATATGAGCATATAGAAATCTCTGTAAAACATTCCAAGGACACTGAGGTGAGGGCCCACTTTGAATTCAACTGCAAAACTGCAGCCGATCAAAGGCAGGGACAGGGGGGTTTTCTCCAGACGGAGAGGAGATGGAAACTTGTACCTCTGGGTACAGTGGGGATTTGACTCAAAGAGAAACTATAAGACATTAACACTCACAAAATCAATAGTACTAACTGTTTACCTGCTGACATTAGGATCAAACCTCTGCTTCAAAACTGCCACTGTTTCTGTATCTTATCATTTCATCTACAGTAATCGATACACTTTTTATACGACGGGATTTTAGACTTTTTGGTGTCTAACTAGACTTCTAAAAGGGGAACTTTGCACCATTAAAGAATAAAGATAAAAGCCATATGATACTTTTTCTTTTTTTGTGAACAGACTGAATTTTAAGCCATGATTCACTGATGATGTCTTCACCCAAACACTGAATGGAGAATGAGATCTGAGAGCTGCACCAGAGAGGGAAATTGATCATTAAAAAAGTATTTAAATTTCAGGCTGATCTTCATACAAAGCTGTCAAAAACATTTTTGAGGACATATTGCTTAAAAAAAAAATCAGTTATTAATATATTTGTGTATAAGTTGATGGTTGAGAAGAACTAAAACATGAATGTATGATTAGCAACCTTCATGTACAGGTCAAAGGTCAGGTCTATAGTTTATAAAAAAAGTGAAGTGACATGTGGCCAAGTATGGTGACCCATACTAGGAATTAGTGCTCTGCATTTACCCATCTCAGTTATTAATATATTTGTGTATAAGTTGATGGTTGAGAAGAACTAAAACATGAATGTATGATTAGCAACCTTCATGTACAGGTCAAAGGTCAGGTCTATAGTTTATAAGTCAGTCTGAGATCAAAAGGTCAGTGCAGAGGTTAAAGGTCAGATCAGTGCACTCACAGTAATAACGTCAGTATCGATGGGACTCATCTCCACAACATTCGCTTGATACGGCTCATCTCGCCACATGGGGGCGTTATCATTTATGTCCAGAATAGTGATGTTCACCTGCAGTGGACAGATACACGCAACATAATAATGCATTGCTTCGGGTGACTTTGCTTTAAAATATAATGAACAGTAGACAACCATAATAGACACCCAATTTCAATAAATAATTAAATGTATTAATGATAATAGTCACAATAAACAATTCTTCTGTCTAGTAATATGCAGTGGCTCTCATAGTTGATGTCGTTTGTCTGAGGTGGATCAAAGAGTCAGCCTTTACCGTAGCGATGCCGGTTTTCTGCTGTGGTCCCACCCCTCCATCAACGGCTCTTACGATCAGAATGTACTCAGACTTCATCTCTCGATCCAGAAGAGCTGTGGTGGTGATCTCTCCTACATACACATATGGTCATATTCAGCTCAGACACACATGAACCTGTTCCAGGCGGCTGGATGAGACTTGAAGATAGTTTCAACTGAAACTGATAATGTACATAGTAATATTGTTGTTTCTATCTATTTAAAGTTGCAATTTTGATTGAGTGGTCCACACATAAAAACGTTCAATCAACCAATGGCATCAGTTTGGGTCGGGGCTACCTGGAGTATTGAAACCTGTTGAAAAGCGTTATTTTGCAGGAAGCTTTCAAAACAAAGAGTTGTTTTGTGAAATGGAAATCTATAATAATTACTATAACTATACTAAGTGAGAAAGAATGAGAGCACTTATTTATGTGTTTTCAATAAACAGTTCAATAAGAATCCTAACGTAAAGTGTGCAAGCAGCCGGCTATATTAATATGCCTAATATCTTCATGCACATGCAAATTCTGTTTATTTGGCACCACGTAAAAACGGCACAGTAAACACTATTAAAATATGCGCGGGGCTACCTGGAGTATTGACACCTGTTGAAAAGCGTTATTTTGCAGGAAGCTTTCAAAACAAAGAGTTGTTTTGTGAAATGGAAATTTATAATAATTACTATAACTATACTAAGTGAGAAAGAATGAGAGCACTTATTTATGTGTTTTCAATAAACAGTTCAATAAGAATCCTAACGTAAAGTGTGCAAGCAGCCGGCTATATTAATATGCCTAATATCTTCATGCACATGCAAATTCTGTTTATTTGGCACCACGTAAAAACGGCACAGTAAACACTATTAAAATATGCCTTATATAATATGTAGAATTAAACATTTCTGTTTAAAGGGGTGGTTCACTGTTTTTTTTTCTAAGCTTGATTGTGTTTATGGGGTGCAGTCTAACATGTGTTAATGCGTTGTTTAAAAAAAAAAAACGCATTATTTTTCACATAATTTACCTTTATTCCACACCACTACTTTTATTATCCCTTCTCTGAGAAACGCGCTGATCATTTCCTGCTTTTATGAAGCCCCGCCCTCAGAAATAGGTGATGGGCTCTGATTGGTTAGCTAGCCCCGTGTGTTGTGGTTGGCTAAACCGCCTCTAGCGTGCGTCTAAACGTCTAAATGTGCTCCGGTTGTATTGTAAACAACAGAGTCGTTAATATCGCTTATCAGTTTGAGCCCGATTGAGAAGCAGAGGATATTATTGAAGAGGATTGTGCAGAACCTGTGCAAGCACAGCTTTTAATGGTAGGCCTATGTTTTTTGTTTGTTGTTGTCTCATACGTTTAGATATGCTGTTATTTGTAAATGCTACTGCTTATGTTAGCTTTTAATATACGGTTTTATCCTGATTAAAGCTTTAATACAGTACGGCAACTGAACGTTTTACCATGTTTAACGCTTCTCATAGCTATGTGAAAATAAGTGTATAACTGGAACCGTTCATTGTTGGAGCTGAGCTGAATGAGACAGAGAGATGCAGAGCATGTGCAGAGCAGGGGAAAACGAGGAACAGTATTAACCGCTGGTTTAGAACATTGATTTTGAAACTTGTGAATCCATTAGAATCATTAGAAGACAGAATCGCGATTCATATATGAATAGATTTTTACGTGCACCTCTAGTTTTCTCTTCCTCTTCTCTAAAGCAGCGCAGCATGGCCCCGCCCCCTTTACTGCCTTTTCCAGAGGGCGGGGTTTATCTGGGTTTGTTACGTCACGAACCCGGGAAGTAACTTGTTGTAGTCCCTGCGAGCCATTTTTGTAGGCATTAAACTGACAGATTTTTAAAAGACGATATCTCCCTTTGCATTGAACTTTCAGCTTCGTAACTTTGCAGATATTGTTTATGCTTAAACAGCAACATTACACACTAACTAACGTTAAAAAAGGGAAATCGCAATCAACCACCCGTTTAAGAACCTCAACCTTTTTGTTTCGACTTCTTTTGGAAGGGTTTGTGCCTTTATTAGAAAATGAATTGCAGAAATTAAATAAATACTCATTTTATGCAATCTGGAAAAAGATAGATAGATAGATAGATAGATAGATAGATAGATAGATAGATAGATAGATAGATAGATAGATAGATAGATAGATAGATAGATAGACTGTTATTAACTGTTATCTGAGTTATTTAAAAGGGCCTTTATGGTCTGTGAGACCCCTAAAAGAGCATGAGGGTTAAAAGGCAGGTGTGAATGTGTGTGCTGTTGTCCACCTGAGCGAGTGTTGAGTCTGAACTGTGAGCTGCCCTGCAGGGAATAGATGAGAGAGACCTGACCAAACTCCCGAGACGCGTCCAGGTCTGTGGCGTTCACAAACAATACTGTCGCTCCTGACAGAGAGAGAGATAAAAGAAAAAGGTATGAGGATATAAACAAACCATCAGATAATAAATGTGTGAGACAGACAGCTGTACGAAGAGGAAAAAACAGATGAGGTGACAGACAGGGATGGTCTTCAGACAGGAAGTGGTTAGTGTGCAGTGCTGTGCATTGATGGAGACAGGGTTATGGATTTCAGGATTATCAGAGTGCGTTCAGTACCAGTGACACACACACAAGCGCACAACAGATGCTGGGCACAGCAAATGTAATTTCCCCTTTGATGATTGGAGGTGAGTCTATTGTGTGGAATAAAAGCATTGAGTGAAAAAATGCATGAGAATCGTGTACTTTTCTTCTGCACAAAACCTTCTTGCTCAATTAAAACACAATGATATAAAAGGAAAAGAAAAAAAAACAAGACAGAAAAAAATATCTTGAAGGAGTTTTGTAGTGTGTCCACAATAATGCAGCACACAGAAGAAAAAAAACTGTAGCTGAACAAACTAAATTTGCATTTTCTGAAGAAAACACCAGTGCTTGTCATGTAGTTTGTTTAGTTGTCTGGTGTGAATGAGAATCAACATTGTTAATTCATTAAAAAATATATTGTTTCTCCATTTGTAAGGAGTTGCACTCGATAGATGGTTGAATAAATGCAAGAAAGACAAGTCGAATAACAAATCATTATAGAAATAGACATAGGAAAAAAGACGGAATTCAGTAAACAAATACTACAATGAGCAGTATTACTCACATGATACTCAATGATAAATAGTGGGAGATTTTCAAAAAATAAATAAATAAAATAAAAAATAAACGATGACAACAAAAACAAAACATTACAAATGACAACATCACTGGCAAATAGTGGGAGATTTTATAAAATAAAATAAGCATAAAAACATATCCAAAACAAAGTGCGAATGGAGCCTGTGCATTAACGAAGTCCCTTTAAGGCAAGTCATGTCACTCGGCGGCTCTCTTTGAAAAGCCTCTCGGGCATGCAAGTACAGCTTCTATCTCTTTGAATGGGGAGACATCAAATTCTCCAAAACTGGTCGCCAAGCTTACGATTAAATTTCATATTTGAAATCACCAATGAAATCTGACAACAACTGTATCATAAATGTTGTTTATTTTGCTCAAATAGCGTTGTAAAAAGCTTATTTCTCAGGCTAGACCCACCAGTGCGCATGCACAGTCCTAAGCGCACATCTCAGAACAGCGTACTGTTTTTATAGCAACCGGGACTTCTAACGGCAGCTGCAGTGACGCGATGACTTTACCGATTAGCGATTGGCTCTTTTGCTCAGAAGGCGGGGCTTCATTCGATAGAGCGGCCATATTGAGCGTTGCATTTTTCTTCATTCAAAGCTATATAGGTGCGTCCCAAATCGCATACTTACGCACTATTCTGACGTTTTGTAGTATAAATAGTGTGAGCAGTATGTTCACACTGAAAATTCCAAAAAGAAAAAGTGCACTTTAAATACCCAGATGATGCACTTAAATAACCGAAAAAATTAAGTGTGGAATGTTGGACACTTCATGCACTCAATTGTCGCAGCTTTAATTATGTACTGAAGGGGGAGGGGCTATGAGACTCCGATTATGAATGACAAAATAACCTTATATAATTCATACTATACATGGTTGAGTACATAAGTACATAGTGTATGAGTGCACAGTGTATAGTCCGCCATTTGGGACGCAGTTTATGAGTGACACGTCTTGGGTATTCTATAGTCTTTGGTATTAAGCAGTTCAGGTTTTAAAAGGCGGGGCTTCGTTCGATAGAGCGGCCATATTGAGCGTTGCATTTTTCTCCATTCAAAGCTATATAGGTGCGACCCAAATCGCATACTTATGCACTATTCTATGACGTTTTGTAGTATAAATAGTGTGAGTAGTATGTTCACACTGAAAATTCCAAAAAGAAAAAGTGCACTTTAAATACCCAGATGATGCACTTAAATAACCGAAAAAATTAAGTGTGGAATGTTGGACACTTCATGCACTCAATTGTCGCAGCTTTAATTATGTACTGAAGGGGGAGGGGCTATGAGACTCCGATTATGAATGACAAAATAACCTTATATAATTCATACTATACATGGTTGAGTACATAAGTACATAGTGTATGAGTGCACAGTGTATAGTCCGCCATTTGGGACGCAGTTTATGAGTGACACGTCTTGGGTATTCTATAGTCTTTGGTATTAAGCAGTTCAGGTTTTAATAACAGGTTTAGAATGAACCTCTAACCAGATTCTCTGGGGAGTATTTGAACTCTTTGGTTCTGGTTTTGGACGGTCAGAACTGAAACAAAACTACCAAAAGCCTTTGTCCTAACTCTGGGAAAACAGCACTTATTCACACAAAACATTATATTAGTGTGGAACAGAACTAGTGCACAGCTGGCTGAACATTGTAAATCATCACTGACAGGAATCTAGTTATGTTGTCATGAGGTTTTGAGCACTGGACATGTGCTACATGTTGATGTATTCTTCCATTTTTTGATAATAGAATTGTAAATGTACCTGCAACGATATTCTCATGTATGTTGACGATGTAAGACGGGAGGCTGAACTCGGGTGGGTTGTCATTCTCGTCCTGCAGAGCGAAGGAGGGAGGAAATCAATGTTTTAGGTCTCTAAAAAGTCTTTAAATATCAACTCATTAATTTTACACAGGGAAAAAACAGCTTTTGGTTATAATTAAATGTATTGATGGAGTGCTTTGGGGGTTTAATGGAAACTCACAGGCTGTGGCGATGGGCAATTATTCAATATCAGATGCATACACTGTTTTACCACTTCATTTCAGCTCAACGTTCAGTAATAACACATACACACACAGACGTGGATGTGTGAAACCCCTGCTGTTTTTCCGACGAAATGTGTCTAATCGGAATCATAATAAAAGAGCAGAGAAATGTCAGAGAGAAATTATCCATGGATTAACCATTCTAGTCAATGGACCTCAGAGAAAACCAATGAATTCAGAATTAACACACAGATCACACAACACCAAACTGTGTTTGTTTGTTAGTGTGTGAGGAACTTGAACCTGAAATGACGGTTCTGGGTAATCTTTGTTTTCACCAGATCCAAAGATGAAGTTAAAGGAATATTCCAGGTTACAAGTTGAGCTCAATCACATGTGTCGTAACATTAATTTAGACTTTTTCTATAAAAAAGCTACATTTACCATTACAGTGAGTCACTTGCAATGGAAGTGTAACAATCTGTAAACGATAAAATACTCACTGTTACAATAAGGTAATATGATAAGATAATATGATGTGTTAATATGATTTTAGGGCAACATTTCTATCTAATTTTACAACTTGTTGCCATGACAACAACTGTCAAAAACAACTTTACAGCTTAAATAATATGTTTTAAACAGAAGAATTCATGTAAGCAACTTTCTAAAATATAAAAGCATCAAATATCTGCTATTAAATCCTCCAATAATCGGCCCCATTTGCTTTCATTCTAAGTGCCTCATAGTAACCTTTATTTATTTATTATAAAACCGTAGATGAGTCAAAGTTATTTTTTGTTGTAATCAATATTGCGCAATAAATGCTGTCAATTGAGCTTAACTGGTATTGAATCCGAAATATTTCTTTAAATTAAAAGACGGTTCTACTACTTTAAGATACAACATAAATTAAAGAGTTCATCTGTCCTGCTGTAGTTTTTAACATACACTAACACTGAAAAGTTTGGGATCAGTAATAATATATTTTAATATTGTTTTGTCCCTGAGATATCATGTGTGTTTATTTCAACTATCCTTTTCTATTTATGATCTGTGTGTGTGTGTGTGTGTGTGCATAGACGTGTTTGTGTTTCAGATGGGTGTTGCCTCCGTTAACCAGTTGACGGCTGTGATTGGTCCTGCTAAGCATATAAGGACCGCCCCAAACACTCGTCCTCTGCCTTCGTGCCTCGCTGACTTTGTGCTTTGTGCCACTGTGTTACACCTTCGTCCTGATGGATCGTGCAAGACACAGAAGGTCATTATATCATTATCGTAATGACTGTTTCCAAACAAGTTTCCCTAAACACTCCTACCCCGCCTTCCTTCATCTGTCACTGTAGGCAAAAGCAGGGAAACCCAGTCCACAGGCTTATGCTGCGTTGGGCCAGAAGCTAACATCTAGCACTCAAACAAACAGAGCGGTGTTTTTATAAGCATTATATATGCTGTTATTGTTAACTAAAATTATAAATATTAAAATTTGTTTTCATTAATTGAAATCAGGCTGAAAAAAAAATTTAATCTAAATATTAGATAAAAAAAAAAAACTTAGAAATGTTGCCTCGACAACTAACTTAAATAAAAATCATTGGAAGTTAAATTAAAGGAAAAATGATGCATTAAATAAAGAAATAAAATAAATGTAAAAAATAATGCAAACAAAGCAGAGTTTTCATAGTGTTAAATCAGTGTTGTTATTATTAACTAAAACTATTAAAAATCATTAACAGAAATAAAGTAAAATATAAATATTAGATGCAAAAACTTAAACTTGCAATCAGAAATGTTATTTTGGCAACTAACTGAAATAAAAATAAATAAAAGCAAAATAAATATATTACCCAAACACACACACACAAAAAGCACAAAATTACTCAAATTTAAACTAAAGTTTGAATGAAAACTGAAAATAAAAAAAGTATTATAGTAGTATAGTTTTATAGTAAAGAACTTATAAATATAGAAATTATAAATAAATTATATATTATAGTATTCATAAATAATACAAAAATAAAACTGCACCAAAGTCACAGTATTTCACCCTTCAGAGATAAAAACCAAACAACATCACCGTTAAATCTAAAGGTGGCAATGTATACAAGTCATTACATTTATTCGAATATCGGATCACTTTTTGTCCTAATCGAGTATCATTTAAAAATAAAATAAAATAAAATAAAAAATAAAATAATGGTACGCTCTAAAAAATGCTGGGTTGTTTCAACCCAACTTTGGGTCAAATATGGACTAACCCAACCGTTGGGTTAAATTTTTACATTAAATTTTTAACCCAAAAGTTGGGTTAGTCCATATTTGACCCAAAGTTGGGTTGAAACAACCCAGCATTTTATAGAGTGTATAGTGAATGTGACTGAAGGATTACAAAAACCATGTGAACTAGCAGACACACACAACAACACACATCGCCACCTGCTGCTCAGATAAGTGCAGCACCTGCCGTCAAACTGTCAATCACAGCACAGATTAGAGTGGACGGCTGAAATTAGTGCTGCTGTGTCTACATGCGGAGAGAATTAAACACTAACTGAGACATACTGAACACTAACAGAGCGACTGACCCACAATTACACACCAGAACCAGGCTCAGGCACAGGGAGTCCATTAGAGCTGGCTGTTCACATTCCCATACATCTCAATGGCTCTTTTTTTATTTCACATTCTTGGTCTTGATTGTGCTTGATTCATCGGTGCATTTTTCTCTGAAAAGACTTCTCCATTCAACTGACATCATCCTAAAACTTCCTAAAACTTTTCCACCCTTCCCATCCATTCTGATACATGGCATCCACTTTTCACCATCCTATCAGTACCTGAGGGACAAAATCAAACCCCACCCTACATTTTCGATGAATAATTATTCTGTTTTACTACAAACATCAGTTACGAAATTAAAATGTGTTGAGAACAGCATTTCACCATTCTACGTTTCTTCCGCCTGTCTTTCTAAACTCCACATCTCTTTATGTTTCTCACCCGGGCTCGGACTATTTGTTGTGGAGCCTGTTCGTTCTCCATAAGTGAACCCGTATACGCCTCCTTCTGGAAGATTGGCGCATTGTCGTTTACATCCATCACGTTAATGCGAAGGCGTCCTGTAGTCTCCTCCCCTCCTCCATCACGGGCCAATATTGTTAAAGTAAAGCGCCTCATGAGCTCATAATCCAACCAGTCTCGCAGAGTCACCCATCCCGTCTCAACATCCAATGAGAACCTGGAGGAGGAGTTCATACATGGAAATGAGTCAGCATTAACTGATTAATAGTTGCATGAGACGTAATTAAAGACACAAATTAATTAACCAGCAAATGAGAACTTTAAATTGTTAGACTGACTGACTTTGGCTGGAAAAATTAATGTTATTGTCTTGTATTATTGACAAACTATTTTCCTGTTTAACACTGTAAAGCTGCTTTGACACGACCAGTATTGTATAAAGCGCTATACTGTACCAATAAAGGTGACTTGACTTGATTTAGATCATGCAAAGGTTATGTTCAGAACAGAATACTACCATTAGAATCATATTTTAGCAGTATGCAGTATGTATACAGCGTAAGTAGTTTATTTATTTTATGTATTTTTTGTATTATACTATTAGTATAATATTGCTCTCCAAGGCTGCGTTTATTAGATGAAAAATATAGTGGTGAGAATAAGAGGCCTTTTTCAAAAACATAAAAACAAATTCTAATTATTACAAACTTTTGACAAGTGGTGTATTTACTCTACATAATTATAGTAATTATTTTAGCTTATATTTTAATTTCTTAAAATTACTTATTTTTTATTATTTATTATTACATTAATTTTAACTAAGTTTTAGTTTTGTTATGGGCTTTTACTATTAAACTGTATATATATATACAGTATACACATTTTGTTCATCTAATATTGAGATTTGATTTGATTTATTTATTTATTATTTCAGTTACTGCAAAGGATTTTTTTTTTATAGTTTTAGTTAATAATACACTGCATAGCAACCCAGAATGCCTAGTCATTTTACATTTTCAGTATAATATGCAAAAATGTGAACTATATTACTGTATATAATATCCCACGATGCAGTGTGCTTGATTTTAACCTCCCTTTCCATAAACAAATGAATAATTGTAATTGTAAAATAATGCATTTTAAAATCTGTTTCTTGACTCCCAACAAAACTTGACCGGGCTCCCAAAATACATTTTTTCACAATAAATAAATGTTTTCAATAAAATAAAATTATTTATAAACAATAATACATAAAAATACAAATGCAACAACCATTTTATTACTGAAATTAGCTGATAACTGGATGTTGCTCATTGAATTAAGTGTTTAATATGGTGATGTCATGAGACAATGCAATAAAAGCCTACTATTTTTGTTGTTGCATAATGTTTTATCAATAAAAAAACAACAACATAAAAATAGTATGACAGTATACAATTTGTACTGTGTAGCATGCAGTAAACAGTATGCTAGTATTCAATTTCAAACACAGCCACAGAATCAGTCTAAGGAAACAGGAAAGAAAGGCATGCAAATCTACAGGGATGTGGATTAAATTAATCAGAGGAAATTAATGAATTAAACAGGATGCTGTATCAGTGTGAAAGGTCACAGTATGTTAATGAATGATAATCTCACTGGTCTGGCTCATCGCTGAAGTAATACCGAACCACTCCAAACGTGCCAATGTCATTATCCGTGGCCTGCAGAGAGAAACACACAAACAGAGAGCAATGAGCATCATCAAGACGCATACTCTTAGTCGTTCTGTATGTCAGTGTGTGTGTGTGTGTGTGTGTATCCTTGAGTGTGTTTCAGTGTTTTAATATTGAGATGATGGTGTCAGCAACCCCTGTCCTACCCTACAAAGTACTCTGTTCTGCACGATTAACACTGAAGCACACACACACACAAACACAGACACACTCTCAAACACTCACTCTTCAGGAAGGACCATAAGGGGAAGAACTCTCCTCACACCAGATGGGCTGGCATGAACTGGCCACCCTGTCCTAAGTCCTAAACCAACACAAGCTTTTGCTTCACCTCTTATAAAAGCCAAGTAAAAGAAAGTAAAAATGAGTGACAATACATAAGTGGTCTCACGTACATATTCACCCACACCTCTATACTCCTTATTTTTGCTGCTGTTTAAACCCCAGTGAGCTGCCTTGATGTCTATTCGATTTGGAGTGTTCTATAAAGACAGCAACTCCACATGTTATACAGAAGTGCATGCACAGGAGACTTGGCTCACAATTGATTACAAAAAAAGTTTGATTTTAGCTTGTTACTAAGCTAACAATGTGATACTCTAATGAGCATAAATATACATAACTCACAAATACTGGGTAAAATAGTCAGACAGCCCCGCCCCCAAACTCATGGCATTGGTTGAGACAGAAGCTGACAAGTGGCACTCAATTTTTAAAGCGACAAAGCAGTGTTGCTATTGTTAACTAGAACTAATACTATTAAAAATTGTTAATAAAGCAGTAATAAAATAAAATATACATTTTGGATGGAAAACCTAAACTTAGACTTGAATAGAAATGAGAAATGTTGCCTTGGCAACTAACTGAACTAAAAAGTTTAAGATGAAATACTAAATTTTTTAATGTAAAATAAAATACAAATTATAAAATATAAAATGTCATTAAAATGTAAGTAAAGATAAATAATTATACACATTTTTATTATCAAAATGACCAGAAGCTGTTTCCTGAAACAAGAATGTAACATTGCAAGGTCAGGCCTCCTACAGTTTACAATGCTTAATGTTAAATAATGATAATTTTGTTTCAAACTCAAATAAGAAAAAAAGGAAGAAACACAACATTTTTAAAGTCAGCTAATCAGATTCAGCATGGCTGAAAACGATCAATAAGCATCCAGAACTGGAACTAGTTTCATAATCAATGATAAGGGTGTGACTTCATTCCAATTTGCTCTTTCTGTTTGTTGTCTTAATTTTCTATCTGCATTTCAATAATGATCTGACATAGCTGCATTTTAATCCAAGGCTCTGCCAAAAATGTATAGTCTTAAGTCTGGTCTTCAGCAAATATATAGTGTTTCATACTACATTGATGGGATATTTTTGCAGGAGTCTGCCTGTGGATTCTATATTGGGTGTTTGTCGCATTTGACAAAATCCCTTTTGATGTGTGTGAATCCCAGAGCTCTTGTGTGTAGAGTGTGATGGACTGTGTTCCTGATTAAATTATTTTAGGCTGATTCTCATTGAAATGGAATGTCAAATTTGATGTTCTTTTACAGTTTTCCTTAATTTTTTGTGGTGCTGATGTTAATGTCAAGGTAAGCGTATGATGTAAGAGCTTGTTGTTTAATTTCTCTCTCTGGCGAGTGTTCTGTGATGGATCACGGCTGGGTGCTGGTAATGGGGTTTCAGTTGACTGGCAGTGCTGCTGGTGTACAGGGTCATAGAGTTGTCTGAGTGTGTGCTGCTGTCAGTGCCACTATTAGAATCCATGATTCAACCATGCCCTGATGATGACCTCACCCTCTGTGTGTGTGTGTGTGTGTGTGTGTGTGTGTGTGAGTGTGGATTATGACCAGCGTTCGCCTGGTGCCACGATACAGTGTATTCAGCCAACCGGCCAAAACAGTTTGCTACAAAAAACTATGCCACAGTTTCAACGTTCACTTCTCACATCTCAATAACTGAATAAACAGCCAATGCGCTTACACTTCTCAATGCATTCAGCCAACCACTGTACGATCTGTGAGGAGAAACAAACTAACAAACAAAAGAATGAATGAAACAAAAACGAAAGAGACAGAAAGATAAAACAAATATAAGAAAATAAACAGACAACATTAAGAAAAAAGAACAAATGAACAAAAATAAATTACTAACAAAATGAAAAGTCAAAAAACTAAATAACAGACAGAAAGTACAAATCAAAGAATCAGTCTTTTGACCTTTTTTCTTCTCTACACCCTTCTATTATTCACTTTTCCACAAACAACCAAAAGAATAAATAAACTAACACAACAACAACAACTACAAAAAAAGAACAAAGGGCAAAGGAAGCAAAAGAAAACAATCAAACAAAAGAGAATGAACAAACAAATGGTCAAAAGAAACAAGGTGGGAACAAAATAAATAAATAAAATAACAAAATGAATAAAGGGACAGGGACAGAGAAAAACACACTGATTAACAACCACAAAAAAAGATAGAAAGTAATAAATCGGACTCAATCTTTCTTTCTTTTGTCTTCTCTATAGCCTGCCTTTATACAGCTTTCTACAAACAAACAAACAAACAGAAAAACAAACAAAAAAGAGAATGAACAAAAGGACAAAGGAAACAAGGTAAAAACAAACAGAAAAGGAAAATAAAATAAAATTAATGAAAGGAAGGAACAGGGACAGACAGAAACAGACAGATTCACAAAAACAAAACAAAACAAGAATATAGAAAGTAATAAAACAAATATCTCTGTCTTTTGTCTTCTTTATAGTCTTACTTTATAAAGCTTTCTACAAACAAACAAAAGAACAAATGACAAAAAAGCAAACAAACAAAGCAAAACTAGAAAGAAAATGAACAAATAGACAGAAGAAACAAGGTAAGAACAAAATGAATAAAATGAACAAATGAATCTCTTTTGTCTTCTTTACATCCCTGATTAACAGACTTTTCCACAAACAGACAAAAGAACGAATGAACAAATTACCAAATAAAAAATAGCAAACAACAGGATAAAAAATTGTAAATATCAAATAAACAAATTAACAGACCACTAAGGAAAAACTAAATGAAAGAATGCGATTTTCTCTCTCCATTGTCCTCTCTATCACTCCTTCATGCCCTTTTGCACAAACAAAATCCTCCCCTTTTCTTCAGGCTCAGTCCTCACACTTCTCTCTGTTTACCTCTCTCTGTTTACCTCTCTCTCTCTCTCTCTCTCAGTGTGATTGACAGGCCCATAAGTGCAGTGACGACAGTGCCGGGGCGCCGGGTGTTAGCGTGACAACAGTCGCTACGATGACAGGAGATTTAATGCAGGTCAGGTGAGATAGACAGGGATCAGAATGGAGAGAGGACGGCAGAGGTGATAGCATCTCTCTCTCTCGCTCCTCCAGTGTGATTGACAGGCCCATAAGTGCAGTGATGACAGTGCCGGGGCGCCGGGTGTTAGCGTGACAACAGTCGCTACGATGACAGGAGATTTAATGCAGGTCAGGTGAGATAGACAGGGATCAGAATGGAGAGAGGACGGCAGAGGTGATAGCATCTCTCTCTCTCGCTCCTCCATCCCTTCTTCCTGCTCATCTTTTCTGCTCAGTCTGGCAAAGACACACACCTGAAACTCCAGACAGCAGCCCAACAGAAACACAAAGACACTAAACTTCAGTAAAAGAGCAGAGGAACGGCCTGAAGACAGGCCTGAATGTGCACCTGATAGTTTTGACCAAACCCTGAAAAGAAGGTTCTCATTGACTGACATGTCAGACAACATCTCAGCGTGAATGAAAGCAAAAGCGACACCAGGGTGAGGAGAGAACCTCAACAGAGATCCAGCTGTGACAGATGAGACAAGAGATCATCAGCAGAATGAAAAAGTCTATTTTTATTCACTCAGACCAAACAGCCAACAACAGTTAGTGCCATGACCACAACATAGAAACAAATAAAAACAAAAGTACATACAATGTCTCATTTTGGAATACCTGAAATATATATCGTACTTAAGCCGCGTTTACATTGCAAGTCTTAATGCACAGATCCAATCTGTTGACCATATCCATTTTTTATATATTTTTTTGGTTTACATTAGAGCCCGACCGATATATCATTTTGCCGATATTATCGGCCGATATGAGCCTGTCGCAGATATATCTGTATCGGCGAATATGCCGCAGATAAGAAAATTTTTTTTACAGAACATACAACGCAGATTAAATGCTTCTGAATGGTGTAATTACTTAGTTTGTCCAACAGAGCGCGCTCCATTGTTTGCTACTGGTGACCCAGGTTAGTCTCAGCCTCAGACGTCACGCCCACGGACCTTTGGCTAAACGTCTGACGCATATGGGACACAAAAGTGGAAATACTTCAGGAGTGTCAAAGTCGTCATCGGATTGGTTGAATTCTACAGGATTTCCGGGAGACGTGTGTCGCGTTCTTTAATGTTCCATCTGGAAACAAAGATGCCGTGATGCCAAACCCCCTCACGAAAGAAGAAAGCCGTAGTGTTTACAACTGTGATGACGAGCGCTTATCAGGATCAACTAAACGCTGGAGTTTCAAAAGTATGTGAAATATTTAAAGTTCACGGCATAGAATCTTTCAAATACGTCAGAGTTTTACTCACCGGTCTGCTATTGTGGCGAGATTTCCACGCCCCGAAACGTGATGCTGAACGAAACTAACTGTGATTGGTTGGTTGACATGTCGGGTGGGCCTTTGCCAATGAAAGCTGCCATGGATTCCAGACCTTCAGCCGTCAGTCTGAAGGTCTGGCTACGCGAGACTAGACCCAGGTCAGTGTAGAGATGCGCGGATGAGCTCAAACTTCACCTGAGTCCGCTGCTTCAAATAAATTATATTACTTTTTAAGTTATTTATAATAAGTGAACTTTATTGTTAAGTACACTGATGCCAGACTCATTTTGAATAATAATGTTTATTGTTAAATTGTTAAATACCCTGCCTCCATTACATAGTCCTATGTTTGTCACATCATTATAAGTGTTTGATCACCACATTTGAGTTATCATTGCAAAAAATGTGTTTATGTGTATATATTGTTTATGTATATACTGTATTCTATATACAGTACCAGTCAATAGTTTGGACATACGAATGGGACGTGTCCAAATATTTGACTATACTGTACTATAATAGAGCCTACACAAAGAATATCGGCCGATATATCGATATAGGTCTCTTTTTTACTCCCTAATATCGGTATCGGCATCGGCCCACAAAAAAACCCATATCGGTCGTGTTCTAGTTTACATTCACAATAGACACGACTGGTATCTGATATCTGTGTTTACATTAATTCCCGCCCAAAATGATTGTCAGTGATCGCTTTACTATGCACATGGTAGACCCTCAGATTTTGAATGGATGTGCTATTAAAGTGGTCATATGACGTTGCTAAAAAACATTATTTTGTGTATTTGGTGTAATGCAATATGTTTACGCAGTTTAAGGTTCAAAAACACATTATTTTCCACATACAGTACTTTATTGTTGCTTCTCTATGTCCCGCCTTTCTGAAACGTGTCCATTTTTACAAAGCTCATCGTTCTGAAAAGTGTGCTCTCATTGGCCAGCTATCTAGTGCGTTGTGATTGGCCGAATTCCTCAAGCGTGTGACGCAAATGTTACGCTCTTTTCCAGGTTCAAGAAACTTTCCTCCGTAAAATGTGCTGCACGGACTCAAATATTTGGGTTGTACTGCTCTGGAACAGTGTTGTAAATAAAACTTAACCACTGATTTCTAGTTGTGTCCTCAATACTACAATACTACAGCGAGAATAAAAGTTATGCCTTCTTTCTTTGCGTATACATTTGGGCGGTGTTATGCAAATCTTCCCACACAGTGACGAAGATATGTGGGGGCGTCTTTGAACGAGGCGTTTTAGGAAGGCGTGGCTGAGTGTTCACTTTTATAAAGAATAACTATTTGGGTTTGAGACTTTAGTCTTTGAGACTTTACGGATCTTTTGTATGCACAAACAGCTTTTAACACTCCAAAGACAAAGGAAAACATGAAATCGCATCATATGACCCCTTTAAATATAAAGTTCCCATCTCAATAAAGTTATCATTGCAAAAAATGTGTTTATGTGTATATATTGTTTATGTATATACTGTATTCTATATACAGTACCAGTCAATAGTTTGGACATACGAATGGGACGTGTCCAAATATTTGACTATACTGTACTATAATAGAGCCTACACAAAGAATATCGGCCGATATATCGATATAGGTCTCTTTTTTACTCCCTAATATCGGTATCGGCATCGGCCCACAAAAAAACCCATATCGGTCGTGTTCTAGTTTACATTCACAATAGACACGACTGGTATCTGATATCTGTGTTTACATTAATTCCCGCCCAAAATGATTGTCAGTGATCGCTTTACTATGCACATGGTAGACCCTCAGATTTTGAATGGATGTGCTATTAAAGTGGTCATATGACGTTGCTAAAAAACATTATTTTGTGTATTTGGTGTAATGCAATATGTTTACGCAGTTTAAGGTTCAAAAACACATTATTTTCCACATACAGTACTTTATTGTTGCTTCTCTATGTCCCGCCTTTCTGAAACGTGTCCATTTTTACAAAGCTCATCGTTCTGAAAAGTGTGCTCTCATTGGCCAGCTATCTAGTGCGTTGTGATTGGCCGAATTCCTCAAGCGTGTGACGCAAATGTTACGCTCTTTTCCAGGTTCAAGAAACTTTCCTCCGTAAAATGTGCTGCACGGACTCAAATATTTGGGTTGTACTGCTCTGGAACAGTGTTGTAAATAAAACTTAACCACTGATTTCTAGTTGTGTCCTCAATACTACAATACTACAGCGAGAATAAAAGTTATGCCTTCTTTCTTTGCGTATACATTTGGGCGGTGTTATGCAAATCTTCCCACACAGTGACGAAGATATGTGGGGGCGTCTTTGAACGAGGCGTTTTAGGAAGGCGTGGCTGAGTGTTCACTTTTATAAAGAATAACTATTTGGGTTTGAGACTTTAGTCTTTGAGACTTTACGGATCTTTTGTATGCACAAACAGCTTTTAACACTCCAAAGACAAAGGAAAACATGAAATCGCATCATATGACCCCTTTAAATATAAAGTTCCCATCTCAATAAAACGCAAGCGCATACAGCACGCCGGCATTAAAACGCTATCTTTATGGGCAAACGTGTCACCCACGCATTGTGGTGGCTTGGAGTTGTGAGGGGAATCGAATATGTGAGTTTAGACGTAGGTCAAATTTATTTAAAATAAATGCTGATCTTTTGACCTTTTTATTCAAAGAAAAAATACACAGAATATTAAGCATATTACAACTGTTTTCAACATTGATAATAATAAAAAATGTTTCTTGAGCAGCAAATCAGCATATTAGAATGATTTCTGAAGGGCTATACTTTATAGACAGACCATCATCAGCGACTGTCCACCTTCTTCCTGCTCTTTATGATTAAAGGGAAAAAAGCAAAGAATGATGAGAGAAAAATTGAGAACAGAAACCCAGATAAAGAAATATGAGCACTTATGTCAAAGCTACAGATCCTCTCCTCTTCTTCACTGAACTGTAATTTAAATACTATTAGTGCTGTGCGTATTTCAGACCTTTCCTGTCAAATTGGGCTGATAATAGCCAGAATAAGCTGCAAACTGGACCAGACTTTATGTAACAAGACAAATACGGCTATGTGAGACTACAAGTGGCTGAAAAATAATAGTAAACATTGGTGCCTATACAAATAGCTAAAAATCAGCACTAGAGCTGAGTCAATGGCTCTCCAAAGCTTTTAAGATAGCATTTTGGTCAAAAAGACTAAATCAGCTGAAAGAAATATTGATTATAAATTAACTGCAAATACTGGAAAGTATACTGATTAAAACAGCACAATCTAATTAATTAACATATGTGTGTGTGCAATGATTTTTTTTGTGTGCTTATTAGTGCCAGTAGCTGAGCAACATGCTAACCTCAAACCTTCCTGTAATGCATAAATGAGAGTTCAGAGAATAATTAATGGAAAAAATTATGCTTTTCTAACCCAAAATAACTATTTTCTTTGTTGACTGTTTCTAAGTCAAATGTACAGATGAATATGTACACATAAACCAACAAAATTCCTCAGGAGAAATGAGTGAACAAACAAACAACACATACACACTCAGAGGGACAGAAATCCATTAATGCTATAATGGCTGAAGGAAAAGCGTGTGTATAAATGCATGTGAAAATGATAAATAGGACATAGAGAGATGCAAACAAACCACAGCCAAAGACAGACTGAAAACAAAGAAGCAATTTAGCAGATATGAGCTGCCCTCATCTCATGAGACATACAAACTAAATCACTATAAATATTTATAATGACAACCACTGCCGTCACTTATAAATATTAAACAACGTCTCCATGTGAAAATGATAAATAGGACATAGAGAGATGCAAACAAACCACAGCCAAAGACAGACTGAAAACAAAGAAGCAATTTAGCAGATATGAGCTGCCCTCATCTCATGAGACATACAAACTAAATCACTATAAATATTTATAATGACAACCACTGCCGTCACTTATAAATATTAAACAACGTCTCTGTGTGTGTGTGTGTGTGTGTGTGTGTGTGTGTGTGTGTATGTGTGTATGTGTGTGTGAGTCTTATCACACACACTATAGCACTATAGGCTGCTTCAAATAAATTATATTACTTTTTAAGTTATTTATAATAAGTGAACTTTATTGTTAAGTACACTGATGCCAGACTCATTTTGAATAATAATGTTTATTGTTAAATTGTTAAATACCCTGCCTCCATTACATAGTCCTATGTTTGTCACATCATTATAAGTGTTTGATCACCACATTTGAGTTATCATTGCAAAAAATGTGTTTATGTGTATATATTGTTTATGTATATACTGTATTCTATATACAGTACCAGTCAATAGTTTGGACATACGAATGGGACATGTCCAAATATTTGACTACACTGTACTATAATAGAGCCTACACAAAGAATATCGGCCGATATATCGATATAGGTCTCTTTTTTACTCCCTAATATCGGTATCGGCATCGGCCCACAAAAAAACCCATATCGGTCGTGTTCTAGTTTACATTCACAATAGACACGACTGGTATCTGATATCTGTGTTTACATTAATTCCCGCCCAAAATGATTGTCAGTGATCGCTTTACTATGCACATGGTAGACCCTCAGATTTTGAATGGATGTGCTATTAAAGTGGTCATATGACGTTGCTAAAAAACATTATTTTGTGTATTTGGTGTAATGCAATGTTTACGCAGTTTAAGGTTCAAAAACACATTATTTTCCACATACTGTACTTTATTGTTGCTTCTCTATGTCCCGCCTTTCTGAAACGTGTCCATTTTTACAAAGCTCATCGTTCTGAAAAGTGTGCTCTCATTGGCCAGCTATCTAGTGCGTTGTGATTGGCCGAATTCCTCAAGCGTGTGACGCAAATGTTACGCTCTTTTCCAGGTTCAAGAAACTTTCCTCCGTAAAATGTGCTGCACGGACTCAAATATTTGGGTTGTACTGCTCTGGAACAGTGTTGTAAATAAAACTTAACCACTGATTTCTAGTTGTGTCCTCAATACTACAATACTACAGCGAGAATAAAAGTTATGCCTTCTTTCTTTGCGTATACATTTGGGCGGTGTTATGCAAATCTTCCCACACAGTGACGAAGATATGTGGGGGCGTCTTTGAACGAGGCGTTTTAGGAAGGCGTGGCTGAGTGTTCACTTTTATAAAGAATAACTATTTGGGTTTGAGACTTTAGTCTTTGAGACTTTACGGATCTTTTGTATGCACAAACAGCTTTTAACACTCCAAAGACAAAGGAAAACATGAAATCGCATCATATGACCCCTTTAAATATAAAGTTCCCATCTCAATAAAACGCAAGCGCATACAGCACGCCGGCATTAAAACGCTATCTTTATGGGCAAACGTGTCACCCACGCATTGTGGTGGCTTGGAGTTGTGAGGGGAATCGAATATGTGAGTTTAGACGTAGGTCAAATTTATTTAAAATAAATGCTGATCTTTTGACCTTTTTATTCAAAGAAAAAATACACAGAATATTAAGCATATTACAACTGTTTTCAACATTGATAATAATAAAAAATGTTTCTTGAGCAGCAAATCAGCATATTAGAATGATTTCTGAAGGATCACTGAAGAATGGAGTAATGATGCTGAAAATTCAGCTTTGCATCACAGGAATAAATAAAAATTTAAAATATAAGAAAATAGAAAATTGACATTTTAAATTACAATAATATTTCACAATATAATCAATATGATGATTTTAATTTAGTTTTAAATTAAGTTAATTTAGAATCAATGATTTAGAAACAACTGAAATTACTGAGCAGAAACACTGAGATGAATCTACTTGTAATTAGTTCGATCATAAAGTTCACTCTTTGCAAAAAGCACAGTAGGTGAACTTAATGACAAGTTTTGAGAGACACCATTAGCTACTTAATTCCTTTGATGGAACAAGTTTCCTCAAATGTTTTGCGTAAATTCGACTTATTAGGACACTCAAATGAGTGTGTGTGAGATAGTATTAGTCTCGGTGGTCAAAGTGAATCTGAGACTAAGCTGTTAGTGACACATTAATCCAACAGAGCAATCTGCCAAAACACGCACATCAAGGCCTACACTCCTCTGAGACCCTTAGGGCCTCACTAATCTACAGAGATTAGCGGAAAAATGTCTCTAGAAGTTACAATCGGACTAAACATTCATATAGGCATGTCCAAAAAGAAAGGTGATTCATAAATGAATAAAATGCTGCTTTAGAATAATTTATTCTAAAGCAGCAAAAATAGTTTATTTTATGGGTAAGATTGTCATGTATATATACAAATATATATTATATCTTTACATTTAAAATAAAATTCAAAATCCAAGAATCATCACACAACAGGAAAGACAAGTGCTGCCTCGGGGCGATGTCTGAGTCTCATCAACTGTTTACTGAATAAACCTATTACAGCAATTAGATAAACACACACGCAAGATGAACGTCTTCACAAACTGGAGAACCGTGATAAGATGAGTAAAAGAGAGATTTCAAGAGAGAGGAAGAAAGGGAGGAGAATGAAGAGAAGAGCTGTGGACAGAGAGAGAGATAGATCAGCTTTCCGTTCATATGTCAGCCTTATCACACACACTATAGGTTGTTTATATAGAGTATTGTGAAGCATGACTTTGTTGTTACACTGCAATAAATGTCTAAGTAATAGACATTTATGCTCAAGAAGTGATAAAACAACCTTCCCATGGAATAAGACAAAACAACTTGGTAAGATTATGTAATACAAGACAAAAAAAAAATCAGCTTTGACAACAAAACTAAAACCGAAAATCCCAACTTGACCTTTGCTGATGCTGTGCATGATGTATGATTTAAATCACAGACTATATCAATATTGTAAATTAAATAAATTCAAATAAATGAATACAATTTTATTTTATATACTGTATGTATGTGTGTATATATATATATATATATATATATACTGTATATATAAATCCTATTTCATATAAATTATGTTCTTTTGTATTTTCTATTCACCATCCTGAAAAGAAAAATGTATCATGGCTTCCACAAAAATCTTAAGCTGCACAAATGTTTTCAACATTGATAATAAAAAAAATGTTTATTGAGCAGCAAATCAGAATCAGAAAGAGCTTTATTTCCAAGAATGTTTGCACATACAAGGAATTTGTTCTGGTGACAGAAGCTTCCAGTACACAGAGACAGCAACAACAACACACAGATAACAAGAAATCAAGACGTGAATAAAATACACATATGCATATCTATTTGATTTGATATATCTGAATTTGTAGCTGAGCCAAACCAGACAGTTATTGAAGTTCACAGGACAGACTCAATGATGGCTGAATTGAAATGTGTGAGCAGCTCTTGTGGCAGGTTGAACTTCCTCAACTGGCAAAGGAAGTACAATCTCTGTTGGGCATTTTTAATAATGGAGTCTATGTGATTGTCCCACTTCAGGAGCTTGACAGAGGGGTCAGTAGAGGTGCAGTCGTTGGTGTAGTGGGAGAAGAGCAGTGGGGAGAGAACACATCCCTGGGGGATGCCAGCACTGATGGTGCGGCTGTATGACATGAATTTCCCCAGTCTCACTAGCTGTTCCCATCTGTCAGAAAGCTGGTGAGCCATTGACAGATAGAGCTAGGAACAGATAGCTGAGTTTGTTAGGTCTGGAGAGTGCTGAGATGATTGTATTAAAAGCCGAACTGAAGTCCACAAACAGGATCCTCACATAAGTCCCTGGTTTGTCTAGATATAATGCAGTTCCATGTTGACTGCATCATCCACGGACCTGTTTGCTCGATAAGTAAACTGCAAGGGGTCCAGTGAGGGTACAGTGATTCCGTCAGATACAGTAAGCCAACACCAGTCTCTCAAACGACTTCATGACTACAGATGTTGTAACAGGTCAGTAGTCATTAAGTCACTGTGATTTTGAGTTTCTTTGGGAAGGGGATGATGGTGGAGCGTTTGAAGCAGGCATGGACTTCTCACAGCTTCAGTGATCTGTTGAAGACCTGTGAAAAGATGGAAGCCAGCTGGTCAGCACAGGTTTTCAGACAGGCTGGTGAAACACCGTCTGGGCCTGGTGCTTTTCTTCTCTTCTGCTTCCTGAAGACCTGATGCACATCATCTTCACTGATCTGAAGTGCAGGAGGGGGGAGAGGGGGGTTGCTGGAGGTGTTAATGGTTGTGTAGAGAGATGGTCAGAGCAAGTTATTGCAGTTTGTAATGTCTTTCAGGCCTTTCCACACTGAAGCAGTGTCGTTTGCTGAAAACTGGTTTTCCAGCTTTTTGGAGTAGCTCCTCTTAGCCACTCTGATCTCCTCTGTCAGTATGTTCCTGGCCTGATTGTGCAAGATTCTGTCCCCACTCCTGTAGGCATCCTCTTTGGCCTGACGAAGCTGTCTGAGTTTTGCTGTGAGCCATGGTTTGTCATAGTTGTATGTTAAATACATCCTGGTAGGAATGCACATATCCTCACAGAAGCTGATGCATGATGTCACAGATCGTGAGCTCGTCCAGATCGGTGACATCAGCTTCACAAACCCTCTGCGGCACTGGAGCCCTCAAAGAAATAGGCCATGTTCATCTTCGACTCCACTTACAGCCGATCACCTCTCTGCCTGCTGACTGAACCTTGGCTTGAGGTGCACAAACACAAGCACACAGCTGTGATGTGAAACTACACTTGTTTTATAATGCAGATACTGTATTTCTGCAAAGTGAGGTTCTCCTAAAACAATTAGTGAGCTTCCTTGCTGCTTGCTAAGGCAGAATCATGACAGAAATGGAACCTCACAAGTGACCAATTTGAAACCCACACAAGTAGAACAGAGATGTTTTACTTCCTCAAAGCTTTGCTGATGGGGCTGTAGGGGTACAGGAGTCAGAAACAGCTGGGTAACCCCATGCTAAATGACTGCTTACTCACTAATTAACTTCACCTGCTTCACAGTGAACGTGTGTGTGATCCCACCTGCTTTAACAGCTCGCTGAATAATGGCACACCATGAAAAGTGATGCTATTGAGCTGTGAATCTGCAGCTGATTTTACAGGCCGGTGGTGCAGGATCACAGCACTAAACCCACTTAATGAAATAAAAGAGCTTTTATGACAATGTTAAAAAGACAGACAGCATGGATTCACAATTCAGATAATATGAGCGGGTAATAAGTGATCGTTAAGGGTTAATGAGGCTATATTTATGGGGTGATATAGTCTGGAATTGTGTTAAAGGGACAATGTCATTGAAAATGTGAAGGAAAAAGTCTTTTCTTGCACTCTTGACATAAAACAGGTGACTAAAGTCTACGTTTACACGACAATGATGTAGTCAAAAACGGAAAATGTTTTCCCTTGCGTTTTTAAAAAGTTTCACGTATACACAACAACGTTTTCAAAATGATTTGCGTTTACACATATCCGCAAAAATGGCCAAAAAAACACTGTATTACGTATGCCAGGCCAGTAGTTGGCGCTGTCATCTTGTTAGTAAACAGTACCTGTAGGGAAGTGACGATTATATGTTGTATATGATGCGTCTCCGCTGTTGGTTGTAATATTGGTGAAGTAAATCCACACTTTGCTGAAGAGGCGTTAGCAAACTCTTGAGCAGCAACAACTGTACCATGTACTCTGCCATTGTTGTGTATGTTTGTTCGCACTTGCCTTTAAAATTGACACGCACTGCGCATGTCTACATACCTAACACGTACTACGTACGTGCATGATGTCACCATTTTCAAATATTCTCGTTTTGGATGTTTACACGGAAACGATAACTGTGCCATTTTCAAAAACTTGCACTTTGAAACCCGTTTTCAAAAATATGCATTTTCAGTCCCCAAAACGCCATTGTCATGTAAACGAACAGCAAAACGTTTTTGGCTGAAAACATCGTCGTGTAAATATGAATTGATCATTTTCAGGGACCTCAGGAAAAACAAAAAATAAAATGTGACACATAGTATAGTCATAGTGTATGTAAAACTGCAATTTCTACTAGGAGCTAGTAGGAGCGCTAAAAAACATAAATATAATTATATAAATATAATTATTGTTTTCAAACAACTTGAATGGGCACAAACCCTTCACTAATATCTAGAATGAGCTATGACATCAAATAGAGCAGATAGGAAAATAATAATGTACTGTATATTAGGGGTCGGCGATCTGACGATTTTATATCGGGATCGATCTAGAAGACATCTACGATCTACTTTTCAAGCGAATCTTAGAGTTCGTGATCTTTTATGTTCTCGTAATAATGTTAAACTACAGCAATGACTGCCTACTAGATGACTATGACTGGCCAAATTATATCACGTGTCTTTAAACAATGCAATATGAGCTAGCAATAGTAGTGCGATGAATTAAATTTTAAATTCAGTTTCGATTTGAATAAAACGATTATTAAACCGCTTGCCGTTTCTTTAATTTAAAGCGGTGTGCTTTTGACCATCCTTAAAAGCTTAACACCCAAATAAGTCAAATCATGTAACGTGACTGTCGTAAAAGGCAGTCTACTGTAGGACAGGCTTTATTTTAAAATGAGTTATTAAAAACGCATTAAACTGCAAAAGAGACTGTTCCTCCTCCAAGGCAGAGCATGAACAAGCAAAGTATATTTGGGGTTTCAGGCACGTACATTAACGGTCAGATTTACACAAAAATATGTCAAAATGTCTGTCTTGGCAAGTATTTACACAAAGACAGTCAGTTATGTCTTAAGTGAACATCTCAAAATTGGGAAGATCACGATTAAATCAACGTTAATTTATAAATGTGTGTTTTCTGCACTTACAGAAAATCTGTAGCTCCTGATGGTTTCGTAGTCCAGCGGGATGGCCACACGCACACGGAGGTCTGCTCTGCCCTGCACTGAGGTGGGAGAGATGCTGAAGTGCTCAGAGTTATTTCCTGTCAGGACCACCTGAAACATGCTGTTCACCCCCTGTAGAGACAGACGGAATCATTTTTATTTAATATTTCATTGTCTATAGCTAAGCAGCAAACAATTCTCCTTCTCAGGTGTTTCTCCTAAGAAAAATAAACTTATTATAAGCATCAGAAATTGCCCAAGATACGTCGCAGACTGCATAGTGTCAAAGTCAGCCAACAAAAACCGACTCAAATATTCTCATCCAAATGTTCTGAGCTGCAATGCAGCTGTCATTTTAAAAGCTCACATTTGCAGGGTTTCTACAGGTTTTAAAAGGTAAATATAAGACTTTTAAAGATATTTTTAACACCATGTAAAGAAACCGAATGTAATTCTTAAATCAAGATACATTTACTTGAGAAGCAAAATTACATAAAATGAGATTTATCTGTGTGAAATTGATGAAGTTCTTTATTAAAACAAGAACAAATATCTGCAAAAGGGGTCAGAAAAGTCAACTTAATTCAAAGAAAAAAACGTGTTTTAATACCCAATTGACATATTTATTCTCGTTTTAAGTATAAACTAAAAATAACATGTAACTTTGTTCAAAACTACATTCGATTTTAATCTCAAGTAAATATATTTTGATTTAAGGATGTTTAGATATATGTATTAGAAAACAAATATAGAAAGAACTATTTCTTCAGTGCATTTGACATTTAATGCGATGACTTTATGAATTTAAGTCTTTCTGCTCCCATTGAATACCTTTTAAGGCCTTAATTTGTGAAAGTGTGAATTAAGACTTTTAAAGGCCTTTTCAAGACCTGCAGAAACTCTGATTTGTGTTATTTCCCTGACTCCAAAGGAATTTGAGGGGGAAAACTGTGACTGTTCATACCAACAAATCATGAGTGAGTCATGAAACTCTAGATGATGCAAGCACAGATGCAAGCTGATTGCTCACTGCTTTACATCTAAATGGCTGGTCTAAATGGCTGGTTAGAATTCACTAGAGCATTTCACAGCATGCTATCAGAGTTCCTCTGAAGCCCTCCACCTTCCCCAGCTCCACCTGTATAGATCTAATACGGGTTATTATATACAGTATGCTATGGTTGCGGGCTGAGGTTGTGGGTTCGAGTCTCGTACCGGCAGGAATTGTAGGTGGGGGGAGTGAATGTACAGCTCTCTCTCCCACCTTCAATACTACGACTGAGGTGCCACCGAACCCCCAACTGCTCCCCGGGCGCCGCAGCAAAAATGGTTGCCCACTGTTCCGGGTGTGTGTTCACAGAGTGTGTGTGTTTACTGCTGTGTGTGTGCACTTTGGATGGGATAAATGCAGAGCACTAATTCAGAGTATGGGTCACCATGCTTGGCCACATGTCACGTCACGTTACTTGTGCAGCAGCAGTATGTCTTAAATACTCACAGCACTGTAGCGGCATATGTATTGGCAGTAGCAAGTTCCTGTACTTGCTTTGCAGCAGCAGCAATAATCTACAACTACAGCAATAACCAACAGCAGCAGCAATTCAGCAGTGTAGCAGATCTATTCTGCCAAGACCAAATATGTTAACATTGTCATATCCATTACCGTGCTAAAGAGTTGTCATGATAAAACTCAATTAAGTTTAAACTCCATTAAAAAACAACTATGAGCAAAACTGAGCGTACATCACACCTGCAAAAAGTTCCTCTCTCATCCTTTTTTCAAATGTTAGAGTATTTTGACAGGGATTTTATTGGATGTACTCAAAATAAAACTTTACGTAAAAAACTAACAAAATGTTCTGCAATAATCATTTCTGTCTCCCGTCGCTGTTTCAGGTACAGAGAGATCCTGAGCAAATGGAGAGATGACAGGAAGTCCCTCATTAGTGTCATTCTCTCTTCCGTGAGGCCGGTGAGGGGAAGACAGGACATATGGCAGAAAATAAATTCAATGATGACTCAACACTATCTTAGAAAGCGCAATTTTCATACATTACACACACTGCATCACACACTCTGATTGAACACAATGCTAATGTGTGAGTGAGGCAGCTGGCACTTACACTGACGAAGAGATTCGCTGACTAAAAACCACAGAGGTGCGTGAGCTGTCACAACAACTTATGACGAGAAGAAATATCTGGAATATAGTTCAGACGGAAAGCGAAGCAAACATACCGACCCAGACACACACATAAGAACGTACACAAACACACTCAAAAAGCAATAATGTTGAGAATGGTGAGAAGAATCTGTGATTGATTATTGTGTGTGCTTACTTGCTGCTTATCTCTACTAAGTCCACACTTATCTGTCTCTACAATCACTCCATCTCTTCGAGTCTCCTTCTCTCTTTTTTTTTTTCTCGTAATCTCTCTCTCACACAAAAAGGAGAAGATGGGTTGAGGGTTTTGCTCTTATCAGATCTCACATGCACACATAGGAACTGACAAACCAACATGGTAGACCTACAAACCATGTGTACTAGTGTATTTCTTAGTGCTGGGTGAGATAGTGAATATTCAGGATGTATTCATGGTTATTTTGCTGGTGATATAAAATTAAGCAACATTATGAATATCGCAACGGTTTTAATGAGCTTTTTGTTTGGTCATTAAGCTTCCTAAAGAGTGTGTCATTACAGTAATTTAGCAATCCTGCTTGCGACTTATCAGTATGAGAGGGCATCATTGTCATCAGTTCAACCTGTTTCAATAAATACCTGTGATTAATAATATAGTATTGTTATGTTGGTTCATAAAAATTAATGCCAAAATAAAAAAAATAAAAAATCATTTAATAAAAAAAGTGTGAAAAATATAAAAGTAAAAATCTCAAGACGCAAAATACAGTATAGCGATACTGTAATTTTCTTAAAGTAACGGGAGACAATAACTAATTATCATACTTTTTACTCCATAAACATTTCCACTATTTTTGACCAAACAGTTTGATAAAGTAAATATGGTAAGTTGTCACAATAGTTCACAGGCTTCCAGCTAAATTTCAATAAAACTTTAATAACTAAAATTATTTGAGGGAATATATAGTGCTGTGAATATATATATATAACAGCAAAACATAATAATACAGTATATACATTATAATATATATAATATTATAATATAATATATATATATATATAATAATAATAAATACAAAAATATTTTAAATACATGTGATAACGTGACGCAATCTAACATGAAAAACATAATATATTATATAATATATAATATATAAATATATTTTAGCTTGACTCTTGCCTTTGTGTTCACTTGTTTATAAGTGTTAAAATTGTTAACTTAAACTAAAACTATTAAAATATTGTTAATTGAAATGAAGCTGAAATCAAATTAAAGCTGCAGTCCGTAAGTTTTGCCTCTTTGTCACCATCTCTGTTTGAAAACCTGCAATTGCAGCTGTGTGCGGAATTATCTTCCTTGCGTGGGTTGTGCGGCAGCATGGCTCCAGCGCGGATTAATCTAATGTTTTGAGGAGTATGTGTGGCAGTCAGTCACCACACCGGTGTCACAGATTCTAGCCTATGTCTTGGAATATATAACCCAAATAAGAATTGTCACCGTATATTGTCATCTGAACAAGTAAGTAACAAGTCTGCCACTTTTGTTCTGACCAACTGAGGAAAAAAGCATTACAATAAATCGTGCAACCAATGGTGATTTAATCTAAATGAGCTCATATCACATCAAAGCGTGCACATTTTTATTATTGTTATACTTTATTCTCAAATTGTTAATGTTAACAACATCAGCATTGCGTGACTATGAGTATAGTGTGTATAAGCGTGTAGATTTCAATTTCTGCACAGTCTAATCTCTAATGGTCATACCACTCGAATTTCATATTAAGAAATTCTTTTAACCCAAAAAACAAATTATGCTCCCTTCGAACTGGTTGTCTTTAAAATACAAATCTTGTGTAATCCCAGGCTATCTGTAATCAGAAGCACATTTAAAACTGGAATATAATTTAATTTCATTCACATGTGTTTCATAAACACATAATCCTTTCTGGATTACAATCCGCCATCAAAATGATACATTTAATTATTCCAGCTGCTGTGAGAAAAGGCTATAAACGATCCGTCACCTGCAGGATCCTCACATGCGATAGCCTAGTAGCCGGGACAACTACTTTATGCTTACAGACGTGACGTAATGACTCAGTGCCATGCTCGAATTTCCCGCGAAAACCTATCCGTACCACTCAAATGAGAAAATATTATTATAAGATGACCGTTGTGAATCGGGCTAAAGTAAGGTGATAGTTTCGAACACTGGCTGGTTATGTACTTGCTCAGATATTGATTTCGGATCATTTTTAACCAAAATAATTTACGTACTGCAGCTTTAAATACAAATTAAATATAAAAAATTTTAAATCAATGAAACTATGAATTTTTTTTTTAATTAAAAATAAACTAAGTGAAATAAAATAAAATAATAAAGTTCAAATACTAAAATTAATGTGAAATATTAAAGTGAAATAAAACAAATCTTGAAGCTAAATAGAAATATAAAAACATATAATAAAAACATAACCAAATTACTAAAGCTTAAATTACATTTAAAATGAAACAAAAAGAAAAATAATTTTAAAATAAAAATAACAGCTAATACAAAATATTAATAAATACTATAATAGTACATAAATAATCCTAAAATGACACTCTTTATTATCTATCACAAAAATATGAAATATGATGATACTGGAATTTAGTTTAGAGGGGAAAAACAATTAAATAAATTAATTAATTAATACGTACATATATAGCTATGCAACTAGGCTACTCCTCAGTGCTTATATTTGTACATACAAATAAAACCACTATGCTTAATGAAGAACACTGCTAATGCATGCGCGCGCACACACACACACACATCCCCACAAGATTCCATTTGCAGGCAAAGCCGTTTGTGACCGCAACGTGGTGAATTGATCCGGACAGAGAAAATAGTTTCAGAGTTCAATAAACATTTAACCCGAGGTGTTTCCTTACAGAGAAAAAAACACACACAGAACGAACAAGAAAATAATAGAAAGAGATTGAACGCATGAAATAAAGAACAATAACCGAAGACTAGCCCTCGCTAAAGAGAGCAGCACTTCAGGTTAATCTGAAATATTCACTTCTTTTATTTCTCTCAGTTATGAAAATCCCTCCATCACGTCGTTCCTCGGGTCGGATGCTGTAATTGAGGAGGCGAATGAGGAGCCAGAAGCCTTGCTGAAGGAAATCCGACCGAATGAACAACCACTATACAGATGAAGGGAGAGAAAAAGAGTTATAAAGCTTTGTGTCAATCTAACTCTTACATACAAGCATAATCAAGAGATTCATTTGTTTAGATATTCTTCTCCGAATCATCTTGTTTTATGATCTGCAAGCGATTGTAAACACAAAGCTACAAATGCAAATGTGAGCCAACAAACACTATTCTTCTTAAGAGTTAAAGTTTGTTGTTGTACAAACTAACTAGCTAGCTGCCGGCTGATTGTCTTGCGGATTGACACAATCATTAATCCTGAGTTTCATTCTGATCTACATTAACCTTAATGCTAATGAAGAGACGCAGACTGCAGTTGCTGACATAACACCTCATTATCTCTGAACGATCATCCGTTTGAAAACACGCTGCCTGAGATGCTGTAATGGACTATTGGAGTGCTTTTATAGCTTTTAAGGTGATGTGTGTAATTTTTTCTGTTAAAACACTATCTCCCATCTTGGCGTAATATACACAGACAACTACAAGCAAATGATTCATTGGTTCATTCCAGCAAACAGAAATAAACAACATGACTCTGTGGCACATTCAAAACATTGAAAACACAAAGGACTCAAAGATTAATTTCTCATCAAATTTTCTACACTAGCATCCACCAAAAACACTGTAGCAACTGCCCAGCAACTATAGAACCCCCTTAAAACGGCCAAAAACACATGTCCTAACAACTACTCTCTCAAAAAAGGTTCAAAAGCTGTTACTAGGGTGACACCTTTTCAAAAGCTATTAATATGTACCATTTAGGTACTAATATGTACGCTTTAGTAGGGCTGGGCGATATAGCTAAAAAATGTATAAACGATATAATGTTTCATATCGTTCGGTATCGATAATTATTGACATTTTTTATAACCTTTTTTAAAACAAAAAGCAATATAATTTTTTTTTTTTAACCACTGTATTTATAATTAACACAATTTATTGAGACAAACAACAACTATTTTTTTGTTTTAACAATCACACACAATAAAAATTAAACGAATATCTAATTTCTAATGTTTTATATGCAGGTCTTTATTGTATAGGTCTAATTGTCTCCCGAGGCCACATGAGGGTGCAATGAGCAAAATAATGCAGCACATTTAAATTGTCAACGCAAGGAAGTAACTCTATAAAAACGTGCATAAAATATAATTTCGTAAATTGCATAAACAATTATGAACAAAACAGCATCATGTATTTATGCATTGCTTAATCCAAAGAGCCGACGCGCCATTCACACAGACTGCATTTAAAAACATATGAGACTCAGTGAAAAGGAATAAACCTCCACAAATTCGTGACATGTTTTCTTAACGTTTAAACTTTTTTAACTTTGCATGGCTTTCTATACATCTCTTGTGTGAGATGTGAGTGCAGCAGTCATATTTTTCCGTCTAAAAAATGCGCTGAATATGCATTCTGTGTGAATAGTTTGGTTTCGGTTTTAACCTAATCAAGATCTTCTCCGCATTGAGCTTCTATATTTCTCTAATATTTTGAATGAATAACGCAGCAGCGGCGCGTCTTGTGGGCTAGACTTACAAAACATTAAAATGCAACATCACTTACATCATCATCACTGCATCTCGTGCTCCACTGATGACGCTCCCTAATGCACACCTAACATTCAAATCCAAATGTTTATTTTAAATTCGACTAATATTCATTCTTTATTCACAATCTCCTCATCACAGGTAGGCACAGCACTCATTTCAGCATGTGTTTGTGTTTGTGTGTGCTGTCTGCGTCACTCATAGCACGTGCCTATATCGTGCGCTATATCGAACATTTTTTCTATTGATATCGAAGGTGGTGTACCGTCGATAAATATTGATATCGTTTTATCGCCCAGGCCTAAGTCGTGCCAAATTATAGTTAGCATTGCATGAGACAAACTTTGACTTATGTCCTGAAATATTTACATGTAATAAATTAGCAGACGTTAAATATTCCTTTAAAAAGCCGAAATCCTTTCACAACAGCTGAACTCCTTGAATGTTCTTGTATACTGTGCACACTGATTACAGCAAATCCAAATCTACACCTGGACTGTTCTGACCACACATAAAAACCCAACACCACATACTATAATGATCCACCTGACAGCTTCTAGCAGGATGACAACACACAGTAAAGGCAAACCATCCAGCACACATCTCTATCCATAATCAAAACCACTAACTGTCAAGATCCCAAGAGAGAAGAAACCTCACGACACGTTTGTGCTCTTAAATGCCTCGGAACACAAGCGACACGGAGGGTGACGCTTGAGATCGATGACGGAATTACATCGGCGGTTAAAATAACCCCTTGTTTTTCTTTGGAGCGCTTAGAGAGCCATTGTAGCTGACGGGGGCTATTTAAAGAGCCATCCAATATGCAGGGATGTCAACACTCACTGGCCATAAGCGTAATTGCCTGTCCATTTGCCTGGAACACAACAGAGAGGATAAAAGCTGCCTGTCACACACACATCAGCAGGAAAGTTTGAAGATGAGCCATGCAGAGAAAGTTTAGTAACACGGGACGAAATCTTACTATAAGGTACTGGGTTAATAGGTGCATGTCGTATAGACGTGTCAATTTACAATGCTCATTTAGTGCAATTTAAATAAATAAATACTAATATATTTTGTATATTATGTAATGATATGATTACCATAAATTATGGTCAAATATTTTGAGTTAACTGTCCCTTTTTTAATTAATTAAATAAAAATACAAAAAAGTTCATCAATGAATCATGTCCCATAAACTGTACAGAAATTCCACAATAAAGAATTTTACCAGAAGACATGAAAATGAAATCAGAGAATGATGTAAGTTAAGTTAATAAGTTACTACATATATACAGTATATATATATATATATATATATATATATATATATATATATATATATATATATATAAAATCATTCAATAATTTTTTTTTTATTGATTGACAGTGCTAGTGTCCACCTATATTAACTGCCATCATTAATGTAGCTTAATGCATTGAAGCCCAAAGCTGAACTGCAAAGAAAGAGAGAGAAGGACAGCTTAAACCTCAGTTCCCAACTCCTTCCAAAATAAACACTCAGCTTGAGACAAAGAAGCCTCTTCAAACACTTGCACACGCAGGCTGAGGTGGTTATTGAGCTCTCGGACCCTCTGAAAGACTGTTCACCTTGCATTAGGATCAGAGTAAAGCCTCACTGTGTTGAAGAGCTGCTATCTACTTGCCTGTGTGTTCAGAAAGTCTTGTGCTGAGAGACCTGAAAATGTCTCTAATATGTAGCTGCTGCTGTATTTCCAGTGTAAGAGGAAATGTCCACTGCTCAAAGGAAAAAATAAAAGCTGTATGTCCTCAAAGACTGAAGGGTAAAGGTACATAGACTGGAAAGACGGAGTTAAGTAATTGGAGACTAATAGAATTTGATTTGCCAATCAAAAATGACAGGACAGTAAAATGCTTGAGTTATTGACTGGAGGTGATGACACATTTTCACACACTTTCTGTTTAATTATCTGGCTATGTTCAGAAGAGCATACTAATATACTACTCTTATTATTTCTGCAGTATAATGTATGCATACTGTGAATAGTATTGTAGGGATTTCTATCATATATGGACACTACTATTATGCACTTATCAGCCATCATGAGGTTTGCTAATCACCCGGCACATGATTCCAATATTCTGGGTCGACTTCCTGCCGGTCGTGTCGTCATCTACTCAGAGTAGTGATTAAAGACTGATCCAATCAAGACACAACAAAGCTTTCTTTGTATCAAGGACTGAAAAGGTTCGTTCACAACATACAGAAACCACAATGTCTTGTGACCACCAATGGATGGAACAATTATGTCCAAACAGGAAAAGGACAGTAATTTAATTACGCCCTCAGGCCTGCAAGCACGGGATCTATCACATGTTTGACCACCTGCTTCCTGCCCTGTCTGAAACCCTTACAAATCTTCTCTGACAACAAAAGAAACAGAACCTTGCATGACGATTTTAACAGACAAGCGTTTAAAACTCATAAGTAGTGAAAATGTATCCACTGTATGTGTTATGCCGTATATATATATTTGATGTGTT
>NW_015506432.1:6444-13134 GCF_001515645.1 Sinocyclocheilus grahami | reverse complement strand
AAAAAAGGAACCACACAGGGCGTGGCTAAGCCCTGCAACAGCGTCCGATTGGAAGATCGCGTCGTGGGTCGGACCAAAGGTCAGCCTGCTTAAAATGAACACAAGGCTCTCACACTGCTCCCGCTCTCTCTCTCAAGACCCTTTGGCTTTCCGCCTTGGTGAGTGCGACAAAAGCACTCCCACGCCGTAACACCACATCGCGAGACTCCAGAACTCAAACACTTCAGTTGAAGCTTCGTAACTCTGCAGAACGCAAAGTCTTGCAAACTCAGACTTTAAGCAGGACTGCTCAAGCCTCTTCCGTAACCCGGCAACCAACCAATCCCACGAGGGCTTCCCCAAAAGGGACGCCATTCTGACGTCATCCCAGTAACCAATCTCCGAAGGGAATTCCCAGAAACTACATCAGCCAGACGCCCGACCAGCAACCAATGAAAAGCCGGGAAGCCCAGCAACGGGAAAACAACTCCGCTTTTCAGCTGTCATCCAAAGCAAAACGCAAGTAAACAAACAAAGCTCCTATCTGCTGAAATCGGTGTTGAACTGGTGAATTGCGTTAAGCAGTAAACTTAAGACAAACCTCTGCTTTGTGAATTCTCTCAGGTGATTTTAAAACCACTCGTGGAAACGAGTGTTAGAACTTTGAAACTACATGCAACTCTGTTAACTCATTCCTTCAATTTTCTGAGCTGTATATGTGTGTGTATGTGTGTATATGTGTTTTAGCCTAGTTTTAATGTAATCTAGAATAGCCAATAAAATTCATGTTTCATTTATAAAGAATCATTGTTTGGTGTCATATAATGTTAAGGTTAAAACCTTTGCCAAAGATTACGTTACCTCTCTAAGAGCTTACAAATTATTATAATCGTATTGACCAATTGTCAAGGAAAATACAAAGATTCAAATTGTTAAAATATACTAAGAATCACCGGCTCGCTGGACGACCCTTGATTTAAAGTGTAAACTATCAGATTTGAATTCAGCTTTAATCAGGTTGACTCAGAATTTTCCGATCCGAGTCCTTTCAAAACCTGAATGAATTAATAATAATTAATTCCCTAAATTTAAGTAATCAAGTCATTACAGTATGCAGATTTTCTGCATGCACAGAAAGCCAGAATAAGCTTTAAAAAAATGGATAGTTCAAAGTCTGAATTCTGATTGAATGAGGTGCATTTGATTATCTATTTATTTTTATTTATTTACTTCTTATTTTTGCTATTTTATAATCGATGATGTTCAGGAATAAATTATATTCTAAAATATATTACAATAGAAAACCCTTATTTTAAATTGTAACAATATTTCACAATATTACTCTTTTTACTGTATTTCTGATTTTTTTTTAAATGCAGCCTTGCTGAGCATAAGAAACTTTTTTCAATATTTCAATGCTGCTTTATGCCCTACTTTATGTAAAAAAAAAAAAGAAATAGAAAAAAAAGTAAGTATGCATGAACAGATCCGAGCATCATGTAATTGACCCACAAATCATTGCTGTTTCTGCACTAGTGAAGCAAAAATGGCACATTTATTGTCAGCAAATACATAGTGAAAATTTCCTAGCCCTAGGAAAAACTAGTGATGAGGGATTAAGGTGAGGAAGTCAGTCAATCCGACTGACCTGGACCTGTTATTCACATACAACGAATAGGGAAGTGCTGACTCTGAAATGCCCATCTCTGCCAGCAAAACGTGTGGATGGCAGTGTCAAAAACTGCTTACAGATCGGAAAGAATTAGCATGGAGTTATGCGAGCATGTTGCTGCTGACTCGAGCAGTTTACAGCCAGGAGAGCAGATTCAGAAGAGTGACTAGTTTGAAGCTTGACTGATAGGAGGTGAGCAGGTGAGAAAGCTTGACGTCTGACTGATTCCAGCTCGTTCTGGAGCTACTGCCATGAAGGCGAGCATTGAGAGCGGTCAGGGGTTCCTGATGTCAGTCTACGCTGACATCAGGTCTCTAAGTCTACGCTGGAGAAAATGTCATGTTCATGGAAACCACAAAGATGTTTCTACAAAAAGCTTCTCTCAGAAAGGAACAGTACTCACAGGCATACTTGTCCATCTGAATAATTAATATGTGTCAGGGAAATCATGTGAGGGAAAAATATTCTCTTTTAAAACCTCACTGTGTTTGTAGTAATGAATTTTAATACAAAAATAAATTATGCTCATCATAAGAAGGTCTAAGGTCTATTCAGATGGTTGCATGTTTGACCTGAATTTTAATGTATTTTTTGACACAATCATCATGTAACTGACCCACAAATCATTGGAACTCTATATGTCTGAGTTTATTTTAAAAAATCAAATAATAACAGTAATTGAAATAATTATAAAAGATCACGCCAAACTACTTCATATAATTTTCATTCTTAGAATTAATTCAAATAATAAAGATTTTTTTCTTCATTATAATATCAGGACAGCTGTATCACTGTGACATTTTTGACTTTATAACTTTCCTCCCAAAATAGTTTAAAATAATTTTTATACAAAACAAACCAAAAATAAGTAAATAAATAAATAAATCATGCTCATCATTCAAGTGACTGTACAGTGTGTGTGAACTGAATGTTAATGTATTTTTGAACAAATGAACAGATCCGAGCATCATGTAATTGACCCACAAATCATTGCTGTTTCTGCACTAGTGAAGCAAAAATGGCACATTTATTGTCAGCAAATACATAGTGAAAATTTCCTAGCCCTAGGAAAAACTAGTGATGAGGGATTAAGGTGAGGAAGTCAGTCAATCCGACTGACCTGGACCTGTTATTCACATACAACGAATAGGGAAGTGCTGACTCTGAAATGCCCATCTCTGCCAGCAAAACGTGTGGATGGCAGTGTCAAAAACTGCTTACAGATCGGAAAGAATTAGCATGGAGTTATGCGAGCATGTTGCTGCTGACTCGAGCAGTTTACAGCCAGGAGAGCAGATTCAGAAGAGTGACTAGTTTGAAGCTTGACTGATAGGAGGTGAGCAGGTGAGAAAGCTTGACGTCTGACTGATTCCAGCTCGTTCTGGAGCTACTGCCATGAAGGCGAGCATTGAGAGCGGTCAGGGGTTCCTGATGTCAGTCTACGCTGACATCAGGTCTCTAAGTCTACGCTGGAGAAAATGTCATGTTCATGGAAACCACAAAGATGTTTCTACAAAAAGCTTCTCTCAGAAAGGAACAGTACTCACAGGCATACTTGTCCATCTGAATAATTAATATGTGTCAGGGAAATCATGTGAGGGAAAAATATTCTCTTTTAAAACCTCACTGTGTTTGTGCATGTGTATGTCTCACCTCGTCTTTGTCTTCGACCTGTATGTACAGAGGCAGAGCGAAGCCGACCTGCGCCAGCTCTGTGATCAGGACGCGATATTCAGAGCTGTTAAACCTGGGCGGATTGTCATTTTTATCGATCAGCAGGATGGTGAAGGTGGTCATGACGGTGGCAGACGAGGGTGTGCGGTCGTCATTCAGCTCTGTGGCCTGCAGAGAGACAGAAAGACATACAGCGGATTAATCTGATCCCTGCGATCTCAATATATACAGCAGGGTCCAAATGAGAAAGAGTGTTCCATGAGATTTGGAAGGTGAATCTGGAAAAGGAAGAGAATATTTTAGGATTTTAAACAATTTCAAAACAAAGAAAAGTTACAATGTACAATGGGCAAGAACTATTGAAGCTTTTCACAGAATTTGTGACGTTGATCATGTGACTCCTTAATAAAAAAAGTTCCAGATTTCCATTTAAAGGAGTCATATGATGCTGCTAAAAAGAACATTATTTTGTGTATTTGGTGTAATGAAATGTATTTATGCGGTTTAAGGTTCAAAAACACATTGTTTTCCACATACTGTACATTATTGTTTCTCCTCTATGCCCCGCCTTTCTGAAACGCGTCGATTTTTACAAAGCTCATCGGTCTGAAAAGTGAGGTGTGCTCTGATTGGCCAGCGATCCGGTGCATTGTGATTGGCCGAATACCTCAAGCGTGTGACGGAAATGTTACGCCCCTTACCATACTGTGATGCCGTGTCCCGGTGTGACAAGATAAAAACAATAAAACCCATTATAAATTAGGTATTTGTTTGCGTCTCCATGACATGGTGGTGGCGGCAACAACAGCGAGAATAAAAGTTACGCCTTCTTTCTTTGCGTGAGTCATCTGTTGGTAAACAGTATTTTCAGATGCACACCTGTTACTGCACATCGATGCAATTTAAATAGTGGCAAGAAAAAGTATGTGAAACCTTTGCAATTGGTTTGGTTTCTGCATTAATTGGTCATAAACTGTCATCTGATCTTCATCAACGTAGCAAGTATTAACAAACACAATGTGCTTAAGCTAACAACACACAAGCATTTTATGACCAACTAATGTAGAAAACCAACCAATTCTAATGGGTTCACACACTTCTTGCCACTACTGTATACATACACTAATGTTCAACAATTTGGGGTCGATAAGATTATTTTTATTTTTATTTTTGAAAGAAGTCGCATATGCTCATCAGGCCTGCATTTATTTGATAAAAAAATACAGTAAAATCAGTAATCAGTGTTTCAATTTGAATATATTTTCAAATGTAATTTATTCCTGCAATAGCAAAAGTGAATGTTCACCATTACTCCAGTCTTCAGTGTCACATGATCCTTCAGAAATCATTCTAATATGCTGATTTGCTGCTCAAGAAACATTATTATCAATGTTGAAAACCGTTGTGCTGCTTCATATTTATTTGTGGTAACTGATAACCCGAAACCAAACATTTAAATGGTTATTTATGTACCATATTAATAACAGTCATTTCAGATTGTTAAGCCCATGTTATTTTAATGTTTTTAGCAGGATAACTGTGTGATCATGAGAGTATCATACTTGTGGTGTTTTATTGGAATTATTTTAAAAGTTGCTGTAAACTAAAGTCTGTCTGCTCTTCTTTCTATTTCTCCTCTTTTGTTCTTTTTCTTCCTCTCCTTCTTTCTCATGCCCATGCCCATATAGCCCGAAAAGGTGGCAAAGGTGGGTGTGTGTGTGTGTGTGTGAGACAGAGAGAGAGAGAGAGAGAGAGAGAGAGACTATTTCAGGAGCCTAAAGGCCTCTGCTAAACTGAGCTCTCAGAGATGGAGAAACAGGAACAAAGAGTTTCCCTGGTTGATGTCTAGAGGGACATTAAAACACACACACACACACACACACACATACACACCTCCAGTGTTTGGCCCTGGAACTGTCAGCGGGGGACAGAGATAACGATGACATCACACACACACACACACACACACACACACACACACACACAGACCAAGACTACAACAGTAGCAGATTAATATATTTGTGTCATGTATTAGTATTTTCTTGTGAAACATACTCTTAATAATGCTTTATTTATTTATTTATATAACTTATTGAACATAATAACATGATGTAAATATATAATAATAATAATCGAGTCCAGTTCAGTGTAATTTGAAGTGATTTGCATGTTTGTAATAGCTATGCAAAATAATTAAAAATGTATTGAAAGCTCCAGGGTCAGTGAGACCTTTTCACACAGTGATCCTGATATGCTCAATGTGGGTAAATGGCTCGATAAATTACAGTCACACTCTGCAAACATTTACTGTAGAATCAATACTGCATTTGGCAGAGATTCCAATGAGTTCAGCTCAGGGGACGAGAGACTAACCAGAGCTACTACATGAGAATTTCTGGAAACAGAACAAATGTGCTTATATGCGATTTCATTCCTCATTTAAAATCAATCTTGACCTTGAAACATTACAGAAGAGATTTAAATAATGCATTAGTGGATTTGAATCTCACACAGGGTTGAAAGACGTATGATAAAAGGTTTTAAGAGCTTAAGGAACTTCACTATTCTGATTCCAATTCCACAAAACGATTCCAGTTTCTCAACAAATCTATGAACAGCTCTTTTGGTACTATTGAGGAAGCACTCAAAAGAATCTGTCCAAATGATATATCAAAGAAAAACGTCTCGGTTACTTGTGTAACCCTCGTTCCCTGAAGGAGGGAACGGAGATGTTACGTCAGTTGTGACTGATGAATTGGGATCTCGCCCGAGAGCCCAATCACCTTCGAGTGTAAACTAAACAAGCCAATGACAGTTCTTCGCACATCAGTTTTTCGCTGAGGAGCCGAGACTACACACCCCGGCCGTACAGCGGTGGTACAGCAACTGTGGTGACGGAACGTAACGTCTCCGTTCCCTCCTTCAGGGAACGAGGGTTACACAAGTAACTGAGACGTTCCCTTTCAGTCAGTCACGTTCTACATTACGTCAGTCGTGACTGACGAATTGGGATCCGTATGGAAAACGCCACTATTGCTGACCCCCTCCAGTGCCCTGCGGAAGCCGGCAAGTCCCCCCACACCAGTTGGGGTGGAAGATAGGACAGCGGCTAGGCAGAGGTGTCCGCCACTGCTGTTCCATACAGTGGTACTTTGGATAACACTGGGAAAGAGTACCCAGTTGGGAACGCTACGGAAGCCACATCCTGCGCATAGGAGGTATCATGTGGAATACACATATGGACTGGCCCAGGGCAGTGCTGCATATGGAAGTCCCTGCGGTAGACTCAACCCGCCTGGGGCGAGACGACTACACAACAGAGATGGCAGAGAACGACTGCCAGGGAAAGACACAGGCTTACAGTG
>NW_015506432.1:0-1362 GCF_001515645.1 Sinocyclocheilus grahami | reverse complement strand
AACTTCTGATATAGGGTTTTCTGAGCGCACACATCTGAAGCACACGCACAGAAAGCGGCTGTCGCAGCATGCGAGCACTAAACTAAGCTCTCATTCACACACAAGTTTACGTTAAAAACACACACGAGTTACAAAAACAGTGGGTTATGTCTGTGAAGGTAAACAGCTGGGAAATAAATCACATGTTTATTTTAGATCTGTGTGGCAGCAGCAATATACAGTAAATACATCAATAAATCCTCTGCTCTTGTCTCCTCTGAGGCTGGGACTCTAAACAGTGTTCTGTGCTCGTCTCTGCAGCCAAACACAGAACAGCTAGCTTGCTTCGCTCAAACTATCATCATAACATTAGAGCTGCTGCACCGCTGTCGCTTGCGAAAACACAATGACGGTGCTGTGGGTGTAAACGTACAGATTAAGGGGCGGTGATATTATAATGAGATCCCTTTGCCACGTCACCAAGTGAGTGACTCGCTCGTTTTCTCAGACGCTTGCAGCAAAACGCTTCCCAAAACAAAGTTACTGGGTTAATCTTTTTCACGTTTCCTTGGTTGGTAGATGCACCGGGGACCTGATTATAGCACTTAACACCTGGAAAAGTCAGATTTTCATGATACGTCACCTTTAAAAGTCTTTAATTAGAAAAGTCGGTGTGTGAAATGGTAAATCCACCAACACTTGAGGGGAACAGAGATGCTTTCTTGAAGATGCTTAAGGACACGTATATACAGTGAAATCTGTTTTTTCCATTGCGACTGGAACTTTTACAGATTTCAAGGACGTTCACAGTGCAATAAATACAAAAATATAAATCCGAAGGTTTTGTACAAGAGAGATAAAAAATAAACATCTTGTGGCAAATTTGATACATGTTTCTATATATTAACCAGGATAGTGACAGTGGTTAAGACCGCCTCTACCCGTCACCTCCTTATTACACATTCATATCTATCTCTCATGCATTTTGCTGATATAAATAAATTACTCGCATCACTTCATACAAACAGTCAAGACATTACAGTATGATTTTCTGCATGATGTTTGCGCTTATGGAGCGTCACAGTTTATAGTGAACACTAAAATCTCTCTCTCTTTCTCTCTCTCTCTCTCTATATATATACACACACACACACACATACACACCTCCAGTGTTTGGCCCTGGAACTGTCAGCGGGGGACAGAGATAACGATGACATCACACACACACACACACACACACACACACACACACACACAGACCAAGACTACAACAGTAGCAGATTAATATATTTGTGTCATGTATTAGTATTTTCTTGTGAAACATACTCTTAATAATGCTTTATTTATTTATTTATATAACTTATTGAACATAATAACATGATG
>NW_015506431.1:480771-481673 GCF_001515645.1 Sinocyclocheilus grahami | reverse complement strand
AAATAAAAATTAGTGTGTCAGATTGGTCGAGACGCTACAAAACTTTTTACATGACCATAGACGTATTACAACACGTATTATAACCCATTTGAATAACTGAGACCATACATGAGAACACTGACACTCTCATATTCAGCCGGTGATGAAGAAGGTTTTGAAAAACTGTCTCAAAGCAGTCCCTTTCAGAGCTCACTTCAGAGTATTACAACACTAATGGCACAAAGCGATAAAGACATCTACAAACCTTCAGACCTTTCAAACACTTGGCCTCCAGCTCAAGGGTTCTGGTGGAATGAGGCCATCTTTGTGGATGTGAGGGAGTACGAGAGGAACAGGAGGAGACACTGTATCGAGCGCCTCTGCTTCGGGTGCCTTGAGACTCTATTAACAGTAAAACAAGCGGCGTGCACACACACACTAATTAACTACGTTTCCCAAACGAACCACTGCGCAGAAATAAGTGCATCTGGGAGCCCCTTCAAAGCAGCAATGGCACAGTGGCATGCCAGAGATTGTGCAATGCAAATGGAGCTGTAGAAAACTTGCCAAGAGCCATCAGGCTAAAAACAGAAAGACAATGGATCAGACAAAACACTACAATAAATAGATCCGTGCAAACAATACTGGGGAATTCAGAGTCTGGGGAAAAGCGAGAACTTTGTGATGACAACCGGAGAACCTTTTGACCTTTAAGTTGGGCTCATGACTCCTCGTGCAACTTCGGGATTGGGACAATAATAACTGAGATCGATGGGCACCCTGGGTAAAGCGGATCGATGAGTGTCATAAAACTGCCGTCATGATAGCGCATACATAATCCAGATGAGCAGAAGTATGTGATATTGTCCCAGAAGCATGACAGAATTACAGTGGCTGTGGATTTAAGCCCCGTCGTATTGGAT
>NW_015506431.1:477500-479525 GCF_001515645.1 Sinocyclocheilus grahami | reverse complement strand
TATATATATCATTAATGTCACTCATAATTACTTATAATTATCGTGCTACAAGACCTTGGTCATACGTAGCCTTAAACTTGCTGCTAGTCCCAGAGAGAGTTATTACTAAATTCTATGCAGTGCATATTTATAATATAAATAATACATTCTGAGACAAATGGAGACTAAAAAAAAAGAAAGAATGTGACGCCAAAGCAGAGTGAGACAGTTTTAAGTCTTACATTCCTTCCAGACAGTTGGGTAATGATCACCCTACTGCAAACAGCCTCCGGCAGTGACCGCATACACACATACACACACACAGGAAATCTCAATATCTTCCACCAACCAAAGGGTCTGTGTGTCTTATCCAGGGGATAAGTGGAACTTCCTGAATTGTAGGTAGTATTGAGTGCTGTGAGAACAGACATACCCGAGCTCCTTGGCTCACATTAATGTATACGGCAAGACTCTGCCCTGAACCATACTTCATGAATAATTCTTCCCACATCATAGTGTCCTGTAAAACCCTGCTTGAATCTACAGGATGGGGTCTCAATGTTAAAGAATGGTCTTTGTGTACAACCCAGACCTCATTAGCACGAACACAGTGACAAAAATGACTAGCAGGGCCATTTCTGGACGATTTGCTCTACAAAGCTTGCTCACAATGCCTTGCTCTGCTCCTTAAGCAGGTGAGAGCAATGCTTGTACTAAACACACTGTCACTCAGCAATCTTCTTCCTGTTAGAGAGCTAAAGCATCCTCTGTGTCTCTAAAAATATTAACAGATATCTTGGAATATGAATGGAATATGAAGCTTATAGGACATGCATTAGAATATATTTAAACACTAAGTTATTGTATAATAATATAATATAATATAATTATATAGGATTTTTTCAAGTACCACCTCCATCTCATTTATATTATATTTAATTGGGTCATACGGAGAGTCCAAAATTAACTTTTGCTACATCTGTAAATGGAGGGACAAAATGTGTTTTTCATTTTGAAAAATGTATGAATTTGAAAAAAAAAATTACACCCATAAAAATAATATGTAGTAGTAAACGTCTCTAGGTTACGTATGTAACCATGGTTCCCAGAGGGAACGAGACACTGCGTCGAAGTGTATCTTGCGAGCACATCACGAAGAGAGAACTTGGGAACCTGGGGTACATGCCAAGTTTAGGTTGTAAAAAACGGACAAAAGTGTGTGGAGAGGACCAGCCCGCCGCAGCACAAATGTCCACCCAAGTTGAAAGCCTTGGAGGCCGCCATACTCCTGGTCGAGTGCGCTCTGACCCCCATAGGTGATGGGAGGCCAGAGGACTCGTAGGCTAGTGAGATGGCCTCGACCACCCACCTACTCATGGTCTGCTTGGTCGCCGTAGATGCTTTCTTTGTCGGACCTCTGCCTTACGCCACGGCAGCTCTGTGTGCGTAAGTGTCCAGTGTTCGAACTGGACAGAGCAGATTAAGCCTTTCTTGGCCTACTTCCTGGAACGGAGGAGGACAGAATGCCTGAAGTACTATGGGCCCTGGTGAAGGAATGCCCTAACCATGCCTGGAGCAAATTCCAGGCACGAAACAGAAAGTGCCTGAAGATCCCCGATCCTTTTTAGTGAGGAAATAGCGAGGAGACAGATGGTCTTGAGCGTGAGCAACTTGAACGCAACTTCTTCTATGGGTTCAAAGGGGGCATTGCATAAGCCCTCCAGAACCACAGCCAGGTCCCATGAGGGCACCTTAGTGCGCTGTACCGGCCTCAGCCTCAGGGTGCCACGGAGGAAACGAGTGATAAGTGGTTGTCTTCCCAATGATTGACCACCCAGAAGGGCGTGGTAAGCAGCTAAGGCCACCACATATACCTTCAGAGTGGAGGGAGATAACCCTGCAGAAAATCGCTCCTGCAGAACCTCCAGAACTGTACCCATTGGGCAGTTCACTGGGTCCTGCAGTCGCTGTCCGCGCCATGAAGCGAAAAGTTTCCACTTCAAGGCGTACTGTTTCCTAGTGGCGGGGGGTCCGGGCGGGGGGATA
>NW_015506431.1:476376-477096 GCF_001515645.1 Sinocyclocheilus grahami | reverse complement strand
ACTGGAGTATAGTCTCAACAACCTCAGTTGAGAGACCAGATGCTAGGAGCTGTGCCCCCCTCAGGGGCCATGCCCACAGCTTCCATAACTCCGGGCGGGGGTGAAGAATGGCACCCCCCGCCTGAGAGAGGAGGTCCCTCCTGATTGGAATCTCGAGTGGAGAGCCGTCGAGGAGGGACCCAAGTCCGGGAACCATACTCGGGCTGGCCAGAATGGGGCTACTAGCAACAGACGGACCCCATCCCGGCGTACCCTCGCCAGAACTCCCGGGAGCAGAGCAATCGGGGGAAAAGCGTACAGACTTAGCCTCGGCCACGTCTGCACCATGGCATCCAGCCCCAGTGGCGCTGGATGCGTGAGGGAGAACCAGAGCGGACAGTGTGTCATTTCCTGCGACACAAATAGATCCCCTTCCGCCTGGCCAAATTCCCTCCAAATGAGCTCCACTACCTCGGGGTGGAGCCTCCGTTCCCTGGGCCTCAGCCCCTGTCTCGACCGGATATCTGCCCCCTGATTTAGATACCCAGGGATATAAACTGCTCTTAGAGAGAGGAGCTTCCCCTGAGCCCACAGAAGGACCTGGCACACCAGCTTGTACAAGGGGCGCGAACGCAGACCCCCCTGCCGATTGATGTAGGAGACCACCGATGTGTTGTCTGCGGACAAGCACATGATGCCCCCTTAGGTCTGGAAGGAAGTGTGTCAGAGCTCGAAACACGG
>NW_015506431.1:475614-476182 GCF_001515645.1 Sinocyclocheilus grahami | reverse complement strand
GAGGATTGACTCGATTCGAGCAGGAGACAGACGTGCCTGCATTGAGGTTGAGCCCCACACCACGCCTAAATAAGTGGTTCTTTGTAGTGGAGAAAGAACACTCTTGTTGGCATTTAGTCTTAACCCCAGCTCTCTCATATGGGCGAGGAAGACATCTCGATGCCGAGCCACCATCTGCTCCGATTCAGCTAGTATTAACCAATCGTCGATGTAATTGAGTATGCGAATGCCCTGGAGTCGCAGAGGAGCCAGAGCAGCATCCACACACTTCGTGAAAGTGCGGGATGAGAGTGACAGGCTGAAGGGAAGAACTCGATATTGGTATGCTTTGCCCCCGAAAGCAAACCTTAGGAACTTCCAGTGTTGAGGGAGGATGGAAACATGGAAATAAGCGTCTTTGAGATCTATCGTAACAAACCAGTCCTCGGACTGGATTTGAGATACTATCTGCTTGATAGTGAGCATCTTGAACCGAAGCCGCATCTTGTTCCATTATCAGAGCCTGCTTGGGGCCCACTAGTGTGGGATGACCCCGTTGAAACGAGGCGGACGAGAACTGAACTGGATT
>NW_015506431.1:472201-472715 GCF_001515645.1 Sinocyclocheilus grahami | reverse complement strand
TGGAGCTAATCACTTTCAACTGCAGCAGGTTGACGTTGTTCTGCGCCAAATGTGAACAAATTAAATGAGGCAATTAAAGACTGAATAAGCCGGTGTTGATAATTGTGGCCTGATATGCCAGCGGCAATTATAATGAGCCCAGTTCTGCTTCACAGGCTTAGCGCTGTTCAGAAACACAGCCAGGAGTTAAGTTTGTCCGTGAGGGCACTTGGGCCAAGGTTTCTGGAGCCCTTTCTCAGCCGTACCACACTATAAGATTTTCACAGCGGGACTGGCTATAAGATATCCCTCTCACGTCGAAAGGCCTGTTGGTTACAAGGGGACGGCTGTGGCTGGAAGCAGTCTGGTGGAAAATTGGGCCGCTCTGTTATATCCTGTGCTCTGTCATGTCCTGTGCTTCTAGCCTTTGGGTTTATTGTTCACGAAAGCTCGGTTGCTGCCGAGCCACTAGAGTTAACTAGCCCTGTCACTTCCATTAGGAAAACAGGCATGGATCTCTTTTAAAGGAAAAATA
>NW_015506431.1:455568-472191 GCF_001515645.1 Sinocyclocheilus grahami | reverse complement strand
GCCTGAAGATCCCCGATCCTTTTTAGTGAGGAAATAGCGAGGAGACAGATGGTCTTGAGGGCCATGCCCACAGCTTCCATAACTCCGGGCGGGGGTGAAGAATGGCACCCCCCGCCTGAGAGAGGAGGTCCCTCCTGATTGGAATCTCGAGTGGAGAGCCGTCGAGGAGGGACCCAAGTCCGGGAACCATACTCGGGCTGGCCAGAATGGGGCTACTAGCAACAGACGGACCCCATCCCGGCGTACCCTCGCCAGAACTCCCGGGAGCAGAGCAATCGGGGGAAAAGCGTACAGACTTAGCCTCGGCCACGTCTGCACCATGGCATCCAGCCCCAGTGGCGCTGGATGCGTGAGGGAGACCCAATTAGAGCTACTTACTAAAATGAGGCAATGATAAGGAGCAACACTGCACTGAGGCAGTGTGATAGCAACACAAGCATCTCTCTCATCTTCTCCATATGGTCCTCAGAAGACCCTCTTCTTTCGTCCAAGACGCAAAAATCTTGCCAGCACAATCTGACAGAAAACACTTCACTGAGGATGGTAATGCAAACGCGTTAAGATGTGCAATGCATAATTCATGACAGAACAGTTGCGGTTTAGGTGATAAACAGGTTCGTAATTGTGAACGTATTCAATTTATAGCTATTTCAGGGACGTGAAGGTTAGGGGACAAGATTTCCCACTGTTGGTAGATGCCGTAACTACACAGTCTGCACACAAAAATCCTCTTTCTCCATTGATGGCCGGTGAAAATTAATATATGGGTTAGTGAAGTAAATGCAGAGTGTTTCTGATGGGGAAAAAATGTAATAAAAAAAAAAAATAAAAAAATATTTAATTAAATAATCTATGTGAATTTATAAGATAAATTTTCTGAAAGGTTACAATTACTTAAAATATCCATCAGTGTTTTTAAAGGTAACCAAAACCAAAAACCATATATTCATTACATGGAGAGAAAAAATATATATATATGTATATATTATTTTATTTCAGCTCATCAACAAGGCAACATTTCTAATTTTCGTTTAACTTAAAGCACTGCAATTACAAAACTGAAACTAAAAACTACAATTTATTTTGATATTTTTTAAAAAACCATTTAAAACAAAAAATAAATGAATAAAAATTGAATAAATTAAAGAGAAAACAAGAAATTTAAAACTTATATATAAATCTAATTTTAAATATTAATAAAAACTATAATAGTATCTCAATGATAATAAAAACACTGATAACCATAGACATTACTGATTTTACCCTGCTATCAAAGTATATATTATGGGGGGAAAAAGAACTAGAAAACACAAAAATGGATAAAAATGTTCTTTAGTAAGATATACTAGTGAATTTGCTTTCAACTGCACATGTATTTAATAATAATAATAATAATAATAATGCCCAATGACAATTAATTGAAAACCAGCAAACAAAATACAGTCTGAGCCATTATGTTTGCTTTGCCTTGGCCCAGTTCTCTTGTATTTCTAAGTACTGTTGCTTTAAGTACTCTGCCTCTCAGTAATGATGGGATAAACAGCTCAGCCTTGGTTCTCCTTTCTTTGAGACCCAATGTCCTCAGCTCTCATCCAGTCCTCTCAAACAGCATGTCAGCCCTGACCCACACTGTCTGCAGCCTCTTCTAATAGTGTACACAGCTTCATCTCGGAGGAGAGATACTCCATGCTTTACTGCTCACAATGTGAACGGCCGTCATATTGTTTATTTTCAGGAGAAAAAAACTGGGCTGAAAAATTGTGGCTTGATTCGTGCATTTAAAACTGATTTGTTGTGAAAACAAAAACTGATTTTGATGGTCTACATGAACAACATCAATCCAACTTAAAGTAAATCAAACTGCATATTTTAAATGGAATCACAGCATGTCAGCCCTGACCCACACTGTCTGCAGCCTCTTCTAATAGTGTACACAGCTTCATCTAGGAGGAGAGATACTCCATGCTTTACTGCTCACAATGTGAACGGCCGTCATATTGTTTATTTTCAGGAGAAAAAAACTGGGCTGAAAAATTGTGGCTTGATTCGTACATTTAAAACTGATTTGTTGTGAAAACAAAAACTGATTTTGATGGTCTACATGAACAACATCAATCCAACTTAAAGTAAATCAAACTGCATATTTTAAATGGAATCATATGTTTTCAATAACTGGCCTGAATGATCCATTAAACAGTGAGAATGAACTCGCTGAGAGTTAGAGTGAATGATCTGGTTGCAGTAGGTAACAGCTCACTAAAGCGGAATAATATCATGAACAATAACTTAGATTTAATCACATAAAGCTATAATATAACTTTAGAGGACTTATAGCGCAGAGGTCATATGGACTGGGAGTTTTTACACTACCATTCAAATATTCTGGGTCAGTAATGGTATTTATTTTTTTTAACTAATATTTTTCTTTTTTGAAAGACATCTTATATGCTCACCAAGGCAGCATTTGATCAAAAATACAGTAAAGCAGAAATATTGTGAAATATTACAATTTAAAATAACTGTTTTATATGTTAATATATTTTACAATGTAACGTATTCCTGTGATGGCAAAGCTTTTTTTTTTTTTGTTAATCATTATTCCAGTGTTCAGTGTCACTTCAGAAATCATTCAAATATGCTTATTTGGTGCTCAAAAATTCATTTGATCTTATTATTGATGTTAAAAGCAACTGGCCGTTCGCAAATAGCTTGATTGACAGGCGATCTGACCAATTATAATGCCGAATCCGCCATCATGTCCTACAAACAAATCAGATGGGAGTGTAGATTAAATTCGGTGGACTTAAACTTGAAAAATGGTGTGTATTAAAGTCTTATAAAATACATTCTGATGGTCATTCATATTCGTTTCGTGCTTTAAGTAAATAAGAAAAGGCGATTGGTTCACGTGTGCTGCTTGAACTGAGGCAATACAGTGATCTGTCACACATTAAAGAGCAACAAAACGGTATTTATTGTTTGAATTTTTAAAAAAATGACAAAATTTGAAAGCTGAAACTTTGGGGCAGATTTACTAACAGCTTGCATCAGCACAAACCATCTTTTTACGTTAAAATAGTACTGTCAGTATTTACTAAAGACACGCAGTGAAGTGATTATTTTTGCAGCCTGTATGCATTTGTAGAAGTTTTCCTTTCAGACGCAAAATTTATAGGAGAATAGCATTGAAATGAATCACGCATTTGTAGAAGTTTTCCTTTCAGACGCAAAATTTATAGGAGAATAGCATTGAAATGAATCACGCAACGTGATTTACTCATGTTTGCGCTCGTCAAATTACTGGTATTTGCGCCATTATTTAACGCCCAAAAAACACGTCCTAAACAGGCTGTTATTTGCGCTGCTCTTGGTAGATTGCGCTGGTCATTATGGAAACGATCTGGCTGCGTCTGTGTACTTTAATTTGCGCATTGTCAGTAAAACACCTGCAGAATTTCCCTCTCCCATCGGTGCTTTTATGGAATTGTGCTCTAATGTTAATTTGGCCTGTTTTGTAAATCTGGCCCTTTGTTTCATACCAGAAGTAACCTAGTCTGTCTTGTCGGCCGGCACGTTGGCAGTTTCCTCTTTGCGTCGCAATGTATTTTTACTGCATGAGAACTTGATGTGTAGTAAGAGAGAGGCATGGCTTGTCGGAGATAGCAACAGTAACTAAGGAAGGTTTTTGCAAAGGGTCAATTGTGCTACTTAACATTTTTGTGAAAACCATGATACTTTTTTTCCTTCGGGATGCTCTGATTTTTTCAAAATTATTTGAAACAGAAATTAGCAACTTTTTAACAAAACAGTCACTTTTCATCAATATAATGTATCCTTACTAAATAAACATTAATTTCTTTTTTTTTGTAAAGTGTCCTGACCTCAAACTTTTGAACAGTAGGGTACTGTATGTCACGTTTATGATGCTTTTGCATCCTTTTTTGAAGCATGAATGCTTCAGTCCCCATTCACTGAAGCTGCACGGAAAACAGCAACCAACATAATTCTTCAGAATTTTGTCTGTTGTGTTCCACAAAAAAAATAAAGTCATACAGGTTTGGAATAACATGTGGGTGAATAAATGATGACAGACTTTTTTGTTTCCATTTCCTCATTAAGAGTACATGATTCATAAATAGAAAGGGACACAAGTATGTAATTTACACAGCAGATCAGAGCATGACGACATCCACCAACATACATCTCCGCTATATCTTTTACTCGCCAGCGGACCATTCTGCGGACTGTGCAAGAATCGCCCCCTCACACGGCACTCTGGGATCTCACTCGAACCGCACAAGTCCTTTTCATCAGCTCAGTAATTGAAAAATATAAGAGAAAAACAAGTCTCTGATTTCCTTGGGATGGGCCTTTGATAAGGCCTTCGCTTTGAGAGCTTTGAAGAGTAGCCTCCTCTCATCTTCTGACTGCTTTACTCTCATTCAACCTCCAGAAAGATTAAGAGAGAGAGAAATATAAAGAATAGGAATGGGAAAAAAGCAAAAGTCATTGTATCGATGGGGACAGAGAAATACTATTATGCTTAAAATGTCAAATTAAATATAAATCCCAAAGACAGTCTCATTAGCATAACACAATGGCAGAGGCTGCTGGGGGAGTGAGCTGGAGTACGATAGGTTCAATGTGACCTCCATTAGTGGCACCAGAGTGTGAAATGACGTGCACACACGTGTACGGGTCTCCTGCTTCTGCTCTGAGGCAGAAACAGCGAGTCAGTGGGGAGTCATACTCTGTAGCGGCCTAATGGAAAGTAATGAGGATCGACTCGCAGCATGCTGGATTTCAAACCTAACGCCACCACGGCCCATCTGCCAGCCGCTCACCAGAGCGACAACTGATGGATCCAGGAAAAATCAGATATCTCTCCCATGTCTGAAACCTCCCAGGGGACATTCCTGAAGGGAAATGAGGAGTGAGGTGTGGGAATTGCAGAGGCACTACAGATGATGGTTTCGATAAAACGCTGAGATCACCAGTGCTGTATGCTTTTTTTTTTTCTTAAGAAGGTTTTTGGTTTGCAAAGTTTGAAGAAGCTCACTTTATATGTAGAAACTCTCACTATAAGAAAACATACTGTACTATGGTTGATTGTGGACAGAGAATGCTGGAAATCCATTGATTTCAATGCATTGCTAGAGAAGTGTGGAAAATGCATTGGATTCTATCTATCTGGACTATATCTGCTCATCAAAGAAAAAGTGTATCACATCACAGGAATAAATTACATTTTAAAATATGTTAATATAGAACACCTTGTGTTTTGTGCTCACAAGTTAATGTCTTAAACTGCCGATCTTGTTACTATGCTAATTAATAGTGTTTTCACTATATTTTGGATATAGATATCCATTGCAGAATTGATGTCATACGGCTCGTTCACTGAATCGCTGGCCGTCTCAGTGATCAGCCGTAAAACAGTGATTCTGTCCTAATTCCCTTGCATATTAATGGTGGAGTTCCCTTTAAAATCTTAAATGATTCCCTTTGAGCTAAATTATTGACCTGTTTCCCTTACACTGCTAACATCTTGAAAAATGTGCGTCAGCATTTCTTGACCCTTAAAGCACATTGTCAATTCTGTTTGTCGAGTACGATCTGAGGGAACCAGTTTGATTTCATTGGTTCAAGAACCACTCTCAAAAAAAGGGTCAAACCAGGACAGAATTTTCATTTTTAAGTGAGCTAACCCTCCAGACACATTTTAAACACACAAACATACACAATGGGGTGACACAGCAGCTGCTAGCGGTTCAGAGAGTTGCACAGTGAGCGATGAAGACAATTAAGAGCTCTAATTACCTCAGTGCATCAGCTCTCAATATGCTGGCCATTGATTTGATAGAGCACACATGACTTTGGATGAGCAGTAATCAAACAACTTCACACAGGAGCAAAAATATTAAGGAATGGCCTGCTGTTATATCTGGCACCCACTCTGGGTGCTTAAATAAATCGTTTGCGCTCTCGTTTCCTCCATCGTTTGGTCTCCATCTCACACAAAACTCCTACGAACAATCCAACAACACCTGCGTAATATCAATTAAGAAGAACTCCTCTGGGAAACCTGCCAATCCGTGTATCATTTGTTCACTCGTTTTTTGATTTAATATTGAAAGTAGAAAAATGAGAAAAAAGCTCCCTTTTTCGTTTTTTCATTTTTTTTTCCCAAGAAACGAAAAACAAGAATTCAGCTTAATTTTTAATAATAATAAACAGCTTGAATATTCGATTTATATACGTGGGCGGGAATTAAACGCCCCTTTCTGCTGATTGGTCAGCCGAAGATCAACCGTGCCGTAATCAGTTCTTCCGCAGTTCCGCGAGACAGAATAATAGTCCTCCACTGCTGCAGGTGTACGGATTCTTGATGCGTTTACTGCAACTACATTTCATCTTTTTCTCATCAAACAACCAGATTAATGAATAGCTCGACACCGCTCGTAACGGAGCAGAGTTTAGACAGGGCTTTCTTTTATGCAGGCTAGCGGTTCTCAAAGTGCCAGAGGGTCCGTGAAAAAAAACTGCTATAGCCTACCGCATTTTCCAGACTGTAAAGTCACGTTTTTGATAAATGCTGTGATTTATTCCAAAGTGACTTACATGATGCATTTAACATCAAATAATCTAAATGTAGACTCTAAAAGTAGGTGCGTCAAGTATTTGCTGTATATTGGTTCCTGTTTGTGGCGTTTGTGGATGCTCAATGAGACCGAGATGCGCTAAAGTAGCACATTTTGCTGTTCTCTTTATTTTTCAAAGGCATGACATTTTGTTGTCATTTTGAATGTACACAAATAAAAATATTAATTTTTACCATACGACTATAGATGACAGTATTATTTCCCCTGCTGAGGAAAAAATCCAAGTGAACATCAATTAATAGGCCTACTCAATATTAATTAAATAAGCTCAGCAAAAACAAAGTTATGACTGCGTATTTGCTGTACACTTCAATACTAGTCTGCGCTTTGTCTGCTATTTAGTTTACTTAACTAGTTTATTTAACCCATCGCAACTTATTGGAACTGTGTGAACTAGGTGTAATACTCACCTTGTTGTTCTAAAGGCTTATTACCTTCCTTTTTCGAAACACACACACACACACACAAAATGTCCTGCTCTCACTTGGCAGAGAATGGTGACTTTCACTTTTTTAAGCGGATGCAAATCTGTCATAAAATAATCTATGCATCTTGTGGCGTATATTCCAAGCGTTCTTAATGTATTCTGTGGGATTTGGTGAGAATCAACCCGAAATGACAAGTTATTACATTTATGAAAATCTTGCGTTGCAGTCCTGTGTGCGAGTGCGCATGCAGCTCGTGGCCGGCACAAGCGCATATCCTTTTGACGCCTCAATTATAATCAGTTTTAATAAAACCAAAAGACTACATTGTAAAACTCAAAAGAGTATGTATTTTATCTCTGTTGTTCTCCGATTGTAAGATAGTCAGAATGACACCGTTCTTGAAAGTTATAGGCCTATTTATATAAGTCAACGCATTATTCTTTCCCTTTTGTATTGGTGTTTAAAATATTTTATTAAAAAGTAATTAATTAATTAAACAAACAAACTTACTGGGCAACCAGGGTAGGCTATGCCAGCCGTCATATCATGCATGCCCAACTGATGCAAATCATAGAATTTATATCTACAGAGAAGAAAGCGCTGTCTAGACTCTGCCCCGGAATGGATTGTGTCGAGCTATTCATTAATCTGGTTGTTTGATGAGAAAAAGATTAAATGTAGTTGCAATAAACACATCAAGAATCCGTACACTTGCAGTGGTGGAGGACTATTTACCTCACGGAAATGTGGAAGAACTGATGACGGCACGGTTTGATCTTCGGCTGACCAATCAGCAAAAAAGGAAGTTTAATTCCCGCCCATGAGTAGAAATCGAATATTCAAGCTGTTTATTCATTTTTCTACCCCTAAACGAAAAACGAAAAATTAAGCTGAATTCTTGTTTTTTTTTTCTTGAAAAAAAATGAAAAAAACGAATGATACACGGATTCCTGCCAATAATGACTAGCAGTGATGAAAAATGTAATTTCACACTTGGTCAATATACGTCATTAGAAAAAGCACATATTAATCAATTTCAGATTCTCACATTATTTATCTACATACTAACTTCCTGTTTACTACACCTAGACACTGCTTTCACTCGATTTCACAGATTTCTCCCACACTGAAACCAACTAACAGTGCAATGCAGCTCCTATCAGATGGTTCGGTTGTTTAGAAATAAGAGATGGTTTTATATTACACCGATAAGCTGAGGAACAAGATAAAGTGATGGACCATGCCAGTTTGCTTTCTTATCGCATTCTGCTCGGGGAGAGGAAGTAAGAGAAGGAGAGAAGAAGTTGATTGGGTAGTTTGCTGAGCCACAGATGCATTCCCCTTCCTCTGAAAAGTCACCGTTCAGGACTAGTGAAGTGTGACAGCAGAAATGCTGAAACGCCCATATGGCAGAGCACAAGAATACATAAACATTCAAGAACACCTTGGGCGCAAACAGACACACCTGCAGTCTCCACGAACACGGCACCGTATTACAAAACATGCAACTCCGCTCTTGCTAACTGCCTGTGTCGCCAAAAAAACAACACAATGTAGGCCAAACAAAGGGTATCATTCACTAACCATGCATGTGCATGCATTATAAAACAGTGAGAAAACCTGTCTGAAATTGTACTTATAATTAGGGGTGTAAAAAATATATACATAAAAAAAAGTTTAAGCTTAAGTTATAGTATTTAATAATCGATTATGATGATATCCAATGTGTAACAGATGATGTTTCAGATTACATCCACATTTTTGCACCAGGCGTAAGTTTGAAGAAATAATTGCACATTTTAAATGAATAAAGTTCATACTGCTGTTTTTCATACTGCATCATTATTCATATTTGTAAGCTAATTGTTCGTTTTCAGCAATGGCTGCTGAAAAGCTTTGCCATCACAAAACTAAATTACATTATAAATTATACTGAAATAGAAAGATGTCATTTTAAATTGTAATAATATTTCACAATATGTATCTTTGATCAAATAAATGCAACCCTGATCCAAAATAATTCAATTAGACAAAACTGAATTAAACAATGTCAAAATCTCAATAATAAAGCAAAGAACTGTAATGAAATAAAATCATAAAACCCCTAATTACAATAACCTGCCCACAGGAAGGATTTGATACAGGTCTGCTCAGTGTGAGTCCACGCACCCCATATCATCCTCTCACCTGAAGCTCTGGACTGCCACTCACCCATGAAAATCCACAGTCATGGGTTTCACTGCAGACAACAGCACTTACAGATAACATCAGCCCCCACTACACCACCGCAGACATGAGAAATCCACTACCAGCAGCCTGTTTGGCAAACCGTGTGCCAAACAGATATTCTCATCTCACTGATTGGGCCAAGTTTCTCATGGAAAAATTAACAAAACATGACGTCGTGGAGGGAATATATTGTGTAAGGGTGTCAGTAGTGGTCCGTTCTTGGAAAGCGTGCAGTATGTTATTTAACATCTCTAGCATTGCTCCACAGACAGAACTGAGATTAAAAGTAAAAAAAATCGACTTTTGGGAAGTTGTGGCCTAATGGTTAGAGAGTCGGACTCGTAACCCAAGGTTGCGGGTTCGAGTCTCGAACCGGCAGGGATTGTAGGTAGGGGGAGTGAATGTACAGCGCTCTCTTCCACCTTCAATACCACGACTGAGGTGCCCTTGAGCAAGGCACCGAACCCCCAACTGCTCCCCGGGCGCCGCAGCAAAAAGTGGCCCACTGCTCTGGATGTGTGTTCACTGCTGTGTGTGTGCACTTTGGATGGGATAAATGCAGAGCACTAATTCCAAGTATGGGTCACCATACTTGGCCACATGTCACGTCAAAAGGATAACGAATGGTGACTTTTACTGAAGTGTCCAGCTCAATGCTCCTGACCAAAATAACCCAGCAATCTCACATACAGTCAAACCAAAAATGATTTAGACACCAGATATAATTTTATTAGTGGGTGTAGGACACTATAATTAATTTATGTAAGTGGGGATAGCAAAATAAAGTAAACTGTGACATATTATACTTAAAAATTCTTCATACAGTGCCAGTAAAATTGATTAAAAACAATTGGGAACCAAAAATTATTCAGACACTCTGACCTGACCATGTTTTGCTTTGTGTTTTTTCTTTAATTGCTAATCTGAGTTTTTGTCATATTTTATTACCATTTTCTAAACTATAGCGAATAAACTCTGATAATGTGAGAAATGTTGAAGGTGTCTGAATAAATTTAGGTTTGACTGTATTTCTTCTATAGAGTTACAAAAATTGTTTCAACAATGCCACAGCCTATATTCAGATTTGCCAAGATGCCAAAGTTTCCAATGAAAATGAACAAACATTTTTCATCAAATTCTTGCAAGGCTAAATGATCGGAGCAATGATATCCACCTTTAAACTCTTATTGCATGTCAGAAATGTCTCCTTTGAGTCTATTTTACTTATCCTAATGCATTTTAAAAGAACTGAGACAAACTTGGCATTTCGACAAGTTTTCCTCAGAGATGTCCATTTAATCTCATATTGACACCAGAATGCCTTTCTATTTCTCTTACACATGCTCTTTTTCTGATGATTCATGCATTTGTATAATCAAGCCAAGACATAATCATTTGAATGTTTCTGTTAAAAAAAAATTGTGTGGAGAAGTACGGCTTTGGCGTTTTTCTAAATATCTCCTTTTGTATTGCACAAATCAAGAAAATCATACTTTGGAGTAACATGAATATGTGTACGGTACATAACAAAAGCAATGTTTGTGAACTACTCCAATCAACCATGCTCATTTTGAAGAGCTACACAAAAATAAAAAAAATTTAAAATAAAATATATATATATATACACTGTATATATATATATACAGTATATGCACCTAACCAAAATACATGATTACTTCTGAATTCTTCAATGAGAGAAATATTTCATGCATAATATTTGAGCAGCTGCTTCCCGCACATATTCCCTCCTTACAAATTCCCATACGACTGAACAGTTTGTTAAGGCCCCTGCAATTTTTCTTTGAAACTGACTTGAGAGAGCATGTTCATGAGGGTACCATCCCCAACGGCACAAGGCCGATCCAAGTGTTCCAGCTCGATCATATCACAAAAGAAAGAAAAAAATACCAACACAAGCCCGAGAACGAGCTCTACCTCTGAGGCGATTCAGAGCACGGAGCAGAAGCCTCAAAGCGGCTGATATGGCATATTCTTACATTTCGAAAACAAGATAAAAACAATGTAAGGCCTTATAATGAAAAAGAAGAAAGCAAAGGCGAGGAGGAGTGAGGGAGCTTTGAAGTGTCTGTGTTTGCATACGGCTGAGTTTCCTCAAAGGGTGCATCCTAAAAATAAAGAGGGTACGTCAGGCTTTTAAGGGCTGTGGAGATAAAGTAGGCCGATGGTCCTCTTATTTGGGCCTGTTATTCCTCTGAGTGCCTTTGAGAAGGGACAGGCCGGGCCGCTCTGTAGCATGACTGTGCTGTGATTGAATTCCTACGGGTCAAAGCCTCTGATGAGACCACAAGAGACTCTCACAAAGTTTGCACACTGTAGATCAGTGTAATGATGGACCATTTATTGTTTCATTATGTACATGAAAGCGCAAGGCATTTAATGATTCCGGTTGCTGATTGATGATTTCATTATTTGTTCTTTTATTCTAAACAAAAACATGACATACGAACAACCAGTCAGTAATTACATTGTTCACATTGATCACGAACCCTACACAACAGTTCTCTGGTTCAGTTCAAGAGGAACACAATTAGAGTAAAGCAAGTCAACATCGACTCCAATGAATCGACCAACTTGATCAATTAATTAACAATTGGCTCACACAAGCTGTTGCTTTGAGAATCAGACAAAGCAATATAAAACAATAGACAGTGTCCGAAATCACATACGAAGTAGGTACTTCTTTTAAAACAGTGATTACTTTGTGACCCTATTTTCTATAGCATGCGTGTGTGTAGCAGGAATGTAATCTTTAAGTACTACATTTGCAATGTTGTCATTGTCATGTGACCTACCAACGACAGTTGCGTCACTTCACTGCCATTCAGAAAATCCTCCCCCATGGCCTCATGGGTTAGTAGAGGGTCCACTGGATGCACACTTTAGACTCTTGCTAGAAGTAATAGGTCATCTGGTTACTTTTCGAAAATTGTTTTGTGAATACTGTAAACTACTCTTTTCACATACCTACTTATACCATAGGGCAAATTGTCTTGTTACTGGGTTTCTATTTAGGCTGTGAATCTATTAAATAAAAATAAAAAAGTGAAAAAAAAAATAAATACAATTTTAATCTAAATTTGAAAAGTAAAAAAATTAATGTGGAATTAATTTTTTGCAATTTAATTATATCTATCTATCTATCTATCTATCTATCTATCTATCTGGCTCACAGCCCTAATAGTAACTACACAATTTGACAGATTCTGAAATCACAACCTTAACTTGTTTTTTTACACATATTAAACATTATTTACAGAAATTATTGCATTTATTGTCCCATTGTTTGTGCCATTTTGCATCACTCATCCTTTGTATTCAACCACGATATAATTTAAACAACAAGATCACATCTGAGCTAAAATATAAATGATTTTGCAAAACATCAAATGTCAGATGTCAAATGTAAACATCTGTCTACACTGCAATCGAACAACATGATGTGACAGAACAAAGCTACAACACTCCCATAATCACAAAGCAGCCTACACTGCAAGCACGCAACACCGCTTGTCAGACTGAGGGCCAAGATACACTGGCACTCCCCGTCAGCAGTGCTCAGCGCCGAAGGCTTGGCACGAATGAGAAAGCTGTTGAATCTCAGCATTGGCGCCCACTCCTGCCACCCAGCCCTCTGTTTATTTATACCCACCCCCAACCAGGTCTGGCACTTCAGACCTCCTCCTCCTCTCCCATGTGCCCTTCCCCACAGCCTCCAACACGCAAGCTATATTTAGCCGTGACCGTGTTTGGCAGGGTTGCCCGTGGAGGGAGACAAGTGGGGAAGAATTCTCCAGCTGCACATTCCCATAGCTTGATGATGGGGGCTGATGGGGACCAAGACAGCACGAAGCACAACTGTCCCTTCTAAGCAGCTGGTGCGGCCCATTAGATGGGATTAGAGCATGCAAACATGCCCCGTCGCTCGAAGGAAAGCCACCTTGACCTTGACCTCGACTGAGAAACATTTGGTCGGCTTTCGTAGCGCATAAAGAACCGCCACGAGACTGCCGCCATATTTTCATGCCTGGCTAACACCTCTGCAAATATAATTGAAGTCAACCTTTCAAATTGAAAATGAAAGTCTATGTTAACCATTCAGTGAGAAGGATCTTTTGTCCAATGCAGTCCACAAGAGTCCCATTATCCATTCGGGATTGCATGTGGTGATTAAAGGCCTTGGAAATAGAAGTGGGGATGAGATTACCCAAGGTTAGAGTTTTTAATGAGTTTTGCTCTTTTATCAGTAACTGGCGAGTAAGCGACCAGACATGAAGGTTACAGAATAGAAAAATGGACCCATCATTAGTTACTCTACTAATTAAATTAATAATCGAAATCATTAAAGCGCTTCGACAAAGGTGGCTCATTCATCGCCACTCGTAGGATATTTTATCTGCTTGAAAAGAACATGAATAACGCGTGTCCTCCACCAATAACCACAGGTGCTGCAGTAAAAGAGCATCATTCATGTAGGTAAAAGCCAAACTTGTCGAAGACGAACAGTGACTGGAATCGTAAAGATATACTTCACGGTCCAGAACAATCTGCTACAGCCAGTTCGGCACTTAATAACAGTTGACATTTAACATGAAACAAATAAAAGAGCAGCGGTACAGGTGTCTGCCTCCTCTGTCGTGAGAAATGTGCTTTACGTGGCACTATAAAAATATCTGACACAACATACCCTCTAGTTCTCTCATTTTTCAGATGAGGCCGGCACAAAAGAGAATTTGATAGAAATACGAACAGAAGAACCTTGAGCAGTAAAAGGACCAGCATACTTATTGTGATCATTAACATAGCTTCCTGTAGAGAAAGGCATTTTGTGCCTCAAGGACATAAAATGAAAGTGAATGGTTCTCACTCTAATGTATGAATCCAAATTTGGCTTCCAACTAGAGGTGTTCCACGAAAGGGTCCTGTTGTGAAACACAGTAGCACTTGTTTGAAGGTTAAAAACCATCACTGATGGAGAAAGTGATTTTGGGCAATTTAGCAATCTCTGCTTCATAACATTATTTTACCATTTTTTCCCCCTTGCTCAAACATTTTCCATTTAGAAAATGTACGGTAGTTTACTGGGTAAAATAGTGTAAAAACTCTTCTAGATGGGCTAATATTACCTTAATATTAATATTAGTGTAATGTTAGTTATCAGCAATGTAACATAACATGTAGCATATTTACAATAGTGTATTTGAAGAGTTCGGATCCAAAACGCTATAAATCCATTTTGATTAATTTGAGTAAAAATGTGTTTTCTTGCAAGTGGCAAGATGAAAACCCCTATTTTCTGTTTCAAACTTTCACATAGCATCTTTAGGTTATAATAACATTAAAAACTCAAATCCAGATTTTGATTTTCAAAGATTTATTATAAAAACATTTTCCCCAAAATGCAATAAATCCATGACACGTATTATTTTTTGTTCAAAATGCAATAGATCCATTGGATCAATATAAAAGTTGAAAATACACAACATAGTAAGTTGATCCACATATGACAGCCTGCGTGTCCTCCACCAATAACCACAGGTGCTGCAGTAAAAGAGCATCATTCATGTAGGTAAAAGCCAAACTTGTCGAAGACGAACAGTGACTGGAATCGTAAAGATATACTTCACGGTCCAGAACAATCTGCTACAGCCAGTTCGGCACTTAATAACAGTTGACATTTAACATGAAACAAATAAAAGAGCAGCGGTACAGGTGTCTGCCTCCTCTGTCGTGAGAAATGTGCTTTACGTGGCACTATAAAAATATCTGACACAACATACCCTCTAGTTCTCTCATTTTTCAGATGAGGCCGGCACAAAAGAGAATTTGATAGAAATACGAACAGAAGAACCTTGAGCAGTAAAAGGACCAGCATACTTATTGTGATCATTAACATAGCTTCCTGTAGAGAAAGGCATTTTGTGCCTCAAGGACATAAAATGAAAGTGAATGGTTCTCACTCTAATGTATGAATCCAAATTTGGCTTCCAACTAGAGGTGTTCCACGAAAGGGTCCTGTTGTGAAACACAGTAGCACTTGTTTGAAGGTTAAAAACCATCACTGATGGAGAAAGTGATTTTGGGCAATTTAGCAATCTCTGCTTCATAACATTATTTTACCATTTTTTCCCCCTTGCTCAAACATTTTCCATTTAGAAAATGTACGGTAGTTTACTGGGTAAAATAGTGTAAAAACTCTTCTAGATGGGCTAATATTACCTTAATATTAATATTAGTGTAATGTTAGTTATCAGCAATGTAACATAACATGTAGCATATTTACAATAGTGTATTTGAAGAGTTCGGATCCAAAACGCTATAAATCCATTTTGATTAATTTGAGTAAAAATGTGTTTTCTTTACCAAGAAAGTGGCAAGATGAAAACCACTATTTTCTGTTTCAAACTTTCACATAGCATCTTTAGGTTATAATAACATTAAAAATTTTAATCCAGATTTTGATTTTCAAAGATTTATTATAAAAACATTTTCCCCAAAATGCAATAAATCCATGACACGTATTATTTTTTGTTCAAAATGCAATAGATCCATTGGATCAATATAAAAGTTGAAAATACACAACATAGTAAGTTGATCCACATATGACAGCCTCTGAATTTGGTCAATACTAATCTTATATACAGGCACTGGACTAAAAATACATACAATCAGTCATCGCTCCCAAAATGAATTCAACGGGTCATCTTGTTAATGCTATAAATTAATTACAACAATAAAAGAAAATTTCATCATGAACATACATGAACAACAATATCACATTAAACCACAGAAATTCCAAAATTACATTACCCTTACATTCGATTTCCAAAAGTGCATTCATCTTTGCCATGTTACAATAATTAGTTTACTAGTGCTATACGCTGTATTAACAAAAACATTAATGGCATTAATAAAAACACTTACACTGACAAGCTACGCAATATCGCGTTCATAATCTAATGCGATTCATCTGCGATTATGAACGCGATATTGCAGTGATCTACGGCTCTGTGTATTAAATGCTGCTCCATCTGAAAGCATGTGATAGAGATTTACTATTAATCACAGAACTGGCTTTACTGACGAGATGCACATGACAATCACATGCGATTTATCGTGCACCAAAGTTTGTTTGTTGATCACAAAGTACAAAATAGATGAGGAAAACTAGGATGCCGGGTGTATTCAAAGCGTTGCCATTACTGTCTAGTGTGCGTGTAATGGTGCGCTGTGATTGGTTGAGCGGATATATCGCATTCTGCAGAAAAGGGAGACTGGCGTTTGTC
>NW_015506431.1:377842-453590 GCF_001515645.1 Sinocyclocheilus grahami | reverse complement strand
AAAACCACTTACACTGACAAGCTACGCAATATCGCGTTCATAATCTAATGCGATTCATCTGCGATTATGAACGCGATATTGCAGTGATCTACGGCTCTGTGTATTAAATGCTGCTCCATCTGAAAGCATGTGATAGAGATTTACTATTAATCACAGAACTGGCTTTACTGACGAGATGCACATGACAATCACATGCGATTTATCGTGCACCAAAGTTTGTTTGTTGATCACAAAGTACAAAATAGATGAGGAAAACTAGGATGCCGGGTGTATTCAAAGCGTTGCCATTACTGTCTAGTGTGCGTGTAATGGTGCGCTGTGATTGGTTGAGCGGATATATCGCATTCTGCAGAAAAGGGAGACTGGCGTTTGTCGCGGTTTGGAAAGAAAGGGAGAAAACATGACAGAATAATTCGGCGGATATTTTCAATACCGACCAGATACAATACTGATTTTGGCGGAAACAAATTTTTTTTTAAATGCCGTCTATCGCGTTTTGGAACCAAACTCTTCATTTATAAATTAATATTAACCTAGATTAATAAATGCTGTAAAAGATATTCATGGTTAGTTCATGATACCTAAGTCATTAACTGATTCTAATGTTCTATAGATCTTTATTGTAAAGTGATTTATCCATTTTCCTTTCAGTTAACCTTTAGTTTAGTTAGTCACAGAGAGATGTTGCAATTTCAGCAAGCAGGTGTCCAGTTCCCAGCCGTACATGGATGATTAGCGGAGATTCACGTGTTAGCCTATGGAGGATCCACAGCATATGACCAGTGCTATAAACACGACCCTACAGTGGGCGAAAGAAAACATTAACCCAGCAACCTGATTGAGCAGACAATTATTTCACAAGACCAGATAGATATATCATATTATGCCTAATTTCCTGATTGCCGTAACATTATGACATAATTAGGTTATCTATGCTAGTGTGTGCTGATAGTCCCAGTAGAAAGAATCAAACGACAGCTTTTCAAGATATATATTTCTATACATCTAACTCATAATATTGACTTTCACCAAAGAGAGTGATAAAATAAACAGCATGGGCTCTAAAAGCACAAATGGCACTCCAACAGCAGAGCAGTGAATATGTGGAGCGATGCTGTGCTGCTGGCTTTGAACGCTAGCGCTTGCTCCTCTCCTGAGGAGGTGCTAGGTGGCAGAACCGCAGGCAGAATTGTTCAGGCTCAGACAGGTGGGTGATACGGCCCTATAAAGCATCGAGTTACTGAGTCACGAGAGATCTGTGCATGCCAGGCATGTGCGCTTGTTTTGTTTCCATGTTATAGAAGGGGTTGGGTTGAGTATTTTAGTTTAACATAAGCCTTGTTCTCTGAGTAAAGTTAGTTTACAATAGCTATGTTCAGAACAGTTTACTAGTTTACTACACGTTGAATTCTGCACAGTAGTACATACAGGACATACTGCTATACAACATTTGTTAAACATGTAAAGCAATGTATTATGTTATACATTTTCAAAATAGGAGTTTCTTAAATGTGAAAAATGTCACATGACCATCAAAATATTTAATTCAGCAATCTTCTTTCTTAAGTCATTGCAAAGCCAAAAGTTGTTTGACAATCAAAGACATTACACTATATATACGGCACAAACTAGGTAACCAAACCAATTGTTCTCAATGTGCATAAAGTTGTAAAATAAATGACATATTAAATGGTTGAATGCAATACAAAACCACATTCATGAGCGTCTAAACAATTTGTAGTAGCAACGACAAGGTGTGGGTGGATAGTGGGGTTTAGACTCAACAGCAAATCCACACGCTGAGGGATTTCTGTCAGCCACAATCCAGACAAATGTCTTTGACTGAGACTACGGAGTAAAACAAGCAGACTGAGACAGCTCTGAAGGTGAGGTGAAAAAAAACACTAAATATCCCTGTGAAAGCTGCCCGTGTATGTATGCGCGCCTATAGATTTGTTCCAAAACCCAGTCCCATTTTAAGGTGAAGGTGCTATACTTCACAAAGAAAGCAATTGCAAAATGCATTGTAATGAATGCAATTGTTAAAGAAAAGGAAAGGAACAGGAATAGGGAAAAAAAGGAGGATAAAAAAAAGAAAAAGTCGGAAAAATCTAATTGCAAACAATTCATCCATGCTTTCGTTTTGAGCTTGTAACTTTTAATCAAAATGTCTTTACTCAATCACCTGAAAGTTCTCTGCTTTCATCCAGTCACCAACCTAAGGATAAAATCTCTACATTTCCTTTTTTTTCAGTAATTCATCTATCTTGGATAATCTGTTGCTTTCCAAAATGGTGAATGATGTGAGATTAATGTATAAATGTAATTTACATTTACATTTAGTCATTTAGCAGACGCTTTTATCCAAAGCGACTTACAAATGAGGACAATAAAAGCAGTCAAATATAATAATATAATAATAATAATTATTATTATTATAATTATTATAAATACACCAGTTGAATGCACGTGACTGGGAAGTCATGGTGAGTGGGAAACTCTGGATTTTCTTTAAGCCCTGAGTTTCCAAGTTGAAGGCGGGTCAGTTAGAAAACATGGACATAATGGATGCATTTTTTTTCACTTACAATTAAACTAAGTTGCATGTACAAAAATACCACAGCATTGTTATGACAATTACGACAGATTAGGCTATATAACAACTTAATTTACAGCATCTTCATAAACTGAATAAAAACATAAAAAAGCAAAAACACACCCAATGTTCAGTCTTTATCATTTTATAGATGTAGATTTAAAAAATCTTGTTGAATTGTATGTACAAAAGGTACATTGCCATCTTGCTCCGACCAAAGTGATTGGAATGCACCTGACGTCATAATTACTACTTTCCAACTTGTAAATATGAACTTTCCATATGTTGAGCATTCTGATTTAGCCACTTATGAGGCTCCATTTCAATTAAGATACCGCCTTAGAAGGCAGTCATCTACGTAGGAAGTAGGCAGCTCACCAGGTTTTGAAACAGACCTCATGTTTGTATCTCTGTTTGTCTGTGTGTGAGCATATGAATACCGATAGAGACCCTTTGCTGACAGAAACTAGCAGGTGATACATGGTGAATGGGCTTAATTCTGAAGGCCACTCTAAAAATATCTCAAGCCTTACACCAGACAGGGCACACATTCCTGCCAGCTGGCTGGCGTAAGTTGAAAATGCTGAGTGTTTAGTACAACTGTGTCCTGGGCTCCACCCTGCACTCGGGGGCCCTCGACATCTGTCTCCAGGGGGTCCTGAGTCACAGGCTGGGGTGGCCGGTTGTCAAAACCCAAAGGAGACAGACTGGATCCTGGCTCTGTGTCGGGGAGAGCCCAACGACACCATCTGTCTCTCATCTGCTCTACTTCAGTGTAACGAGTCATGCCGCAGCACTCAAGGGGATTTAGGACAGCGTTTCCAAGCGTGAGTGTGAACGTACCGTATGTACGTTTGTACTCAAACAGAGAAAATCCAGAATGATGCTTTCTTCGGTGACAGCAAAAGTCTACAGTGACTGAGGTATGTCCTGACAGGCAGCTGTGTACACACCTGAGGTCTGCCGTGGGATTGTCAGCAGGCATCTGGAAGGCTTGACTGTCTGCATGCTGAAACGATTCTCAGGCTCTGTGTTGCTGTGGTGTGGAGCTGCTCTTTTACTCTCCTCCTCCTTTTAGCCTTGCTGTTTGCTCTGAGCTGGAGGCAGACAGCCAGAGTGATGTGGACTGTCTGCAGCATGCCTGTCAGGTTACAAAAAGCAATACATCCACCTGTCACCTCCTCTAGTCAAACTCCCATCAGCCTGCTGTCAACTACCACTGGCCTCTGCACAGAATCCAGTTTTAAACTCGCTGACGCAGCAACGCCAATCACACATAGAGACTGTGTACACACACTAACATACTCAAACACATTAGACACATACACAAATCCAAGCACATCAAAGGAAAAGAGAATAGAGCAGAGGAGGGGAAAGGCGAGAGCAAGAAAGCGAAGGAGAAAGGGACAAGAACAGGAAAAAGGAAATGGGAAAAAGAAGATAATGGAAGGAAAGGGAAATAAGGAAGAGGAAGGAAAGAGGAAAAACATATAGTAAAGATAGAAAGAGAGGAAAAGAGAAAAGAGTGAGGAAAGAGGGGACCAGAAAATAAAAAAGAAACAAGAAAATAAAAATGATAAGATGACTAGTAAATAAAACTAAGGAAAGCAAAAGGAACGTAAAAGGAAAAAGGAAAGGAAAGGCAGAACAAAAGGGGAAAAGAACAAGGGAAGGAAAAGAAAAAAGGAAAGGAAAGGAAAGGAAAGGAAAGGGAAGATGGAAAGGAAACAAGAAAGGGATAAACATAGGAAAGCAAAGGAAAAGAAAAAAGAAAAGGGAAGATGGAAAGGAACAAAGAAAGGAAAGGAAAGGAAAGGAAAGGAAAGGAAACTCATTGGAGTAGGAGACAGAGACAGAGATACGGAGATTGTAAGAAAAGAGGGAAGGGGAATAGGAAGGGGAGAAAGGAAAGGAAACTAATTGGAGATGGAGACAGAGACTGACAGACAGATGGAGATGGTAAGGAAAGAGGGAAGGGAAAAAGAAACAAGGAACAGGAAGGGGGAACAGGGAAATGCAAAGGGAATTTTGGATTTGATTTGAAGTCTAAACAAACTGGTGGAGGGATTGGGAAAGTTTTGGCCTCAGCCAGCACTCTGCTCACTGCCATCAATAAATCACAGCAGAATCTCATTCATCAAATCTGTGCGGCTCTCAGACAGATGAAATCTGAACAACTTCCCCCCCAGAAACATCACCAATGTGAGCATTCATTCACAACTCGCTTCATTTCAATACACGAGAGCTGTCATGAAAGCAGAAGAACAAAACCAATATTATGTTTAGACATTGATGGAGAAGATCTGTGCTAGATGTCCAGGACTAGTCAGGCTTATCTTGACTGGACAGTTGCTGTATAAGGGCTGCTGGGTCTAAATTTAGGTTGTCATTAACAGTTGTTGAACGTCTGCACATAGATCTCTACCACTTTAAAACTCAATACGACACACAGAGAGGGTTTTAGACGTGGTAGAGGTACTCCTGGAAACTCTTCAAGAACACAGTAAGCGTGTACCTATCAAAACTATTAACAGGTTGAACTTCCCCTAAATTTCCTGGCAGTGAGTGAGAGCTGAATTAGCCTCCCCTGAGATTAATGATTAAATGTTCTTTTAATAGAGTGCTCACTGTTGAGTCAGTGCTTCAGTCCTTTAAAGGGATTTGGTTTAATTACATCATATCTAAAACTAATGACTTCGATATGGTCTTTAGTCATACATGCTCTAAAACACTGTTCAACAAGACTCCACATGGGACGACAGCAAAGATTAGACATGGATTTGTTGCCTTGATTAGAAACACAAGTGTCTCCTTGCACTACTTTGATTCTTTGTTAAAGAGAATACGCTTTCCACCTCTTTCAAGAAAATAAAAGATATGCCATTCTGCGCCACACCTTTATAAAACCATCATCGGTTGTGTTCCAGCCAAACACTTGACATGATAATTGCAGGCTATAAAATCCTGCTGGCAAATGCAATGGACACTGATCTGGAAACAGCACAAGCAAGTAATTTAATACCTCAAGCGCAGCATCCATGTGGATATGAGTGAATAAGTACGAGGAGAAAAGCTTTTTCTGGCTGGAAGTGCAGATTAGGTAAGAGGTTGATGCCAGCTCTGAATGGCAACCTCTAGTGCCCTCTGCTCCACTCTGATTGGCCCCGGGGATGTTGCTGGCATGCCGTAGTACAGTGGCAGTGCTGGATAACCCAGTTACGAACAGCTATAAACAATAATAGCAATGCTCAGTTTGCCACTTTGACGGCATGACACATTTAATTAAGCAGAAAAAAAAACCTTTCTCCTATCTTCGTTATCAAAGATTTGTACAGCTTTTACAAAGTACTTTATATTTAAAAATTTTAATTTTAATTTTGTATTTTAATAATATATACATAAATACATATATGTACACGTATGAATGAATATATTATAAAACAATGTATATGTAAAATGTTTTCAAAAATATTTATTTATTTCATATGTGAATTATATAATAATTTACATTTATTTTAAGATGTATAAGCTTATACAAGATATTTATATAAGCTGTATGTGTATATGTGTGTGTGTGTGTGTGTGTGTGTGTGTGTGTGTGTGTGTGTGTGTGTGTGTGTGTGTGTGTGTGTGTGTGTGTGTGTGTGTGTGTGTGTGTGTGTGTGTGTGTGTGTGTGTGTGTGTGTGTGTGTGTGTGTGTGTGTGTGTGTGTGTGTGTGTGTGTGTGTGTGTATAGAAATATATCTTGCATAACCTTATATAAAATAAAATATATATTGTATATACCTTATATAAGATTTATAAGTGGCATAAATATTATATAAAATACATATAAATTGTTCTATACATTTCTAAATGAATTTACAAAAAGTGTTGGAAAAAGTGTTTCATTAAAACAGAGGTTGAGGGCCAAGTTTAAGTACATTATATTCTCTGTACAGACCTTGAATAGACGTGGAAGGGATTGAAATCAAAACACTGTACAACTACACAGCCATTCTGACTGCATTCATGAGTGTGAATAATACTTGTGCAAAAAAAAAACATGCGATTTAAATGAGTACACGCAGGAGATCCACGCCGCACCTCATAAATGGGCTCTCATCTGCTTGAGCAGTGATGAAAGAGTCTAAAGAAGAGGTAGGTCATGTGTTTACCTCAGATCTCTGTTCTCTAAAACCATTCTACAGAGAACACAGATGAAGGCTGCTCTCTGCATACCGAACACTACTGTGATTCACGAGCTAAGACAGCATCACACAACTTCACAGGGAAAAAAATTATACCTGCATCACTGCAGGCTTCAGCGGCATTTACCGTCTCGTCAAAATCTCATTCTTTGAGAGAGGGGGGAGTAATCTGTAGGAAGCCGTGCTGGTTTCATTCATAAACTGTTTCATTACGGATAATGTCTCTTTCGCTCTCTCTCTCTCTCGTTTCCTCTGACTATTTACGACAGAAAACCATATATTTTCATGATAATCTCCAGATAAATTGCTTCAGTGCTTTATTGTTATTGCCTCCCTGCTGTGGGAGAGGGCAGTTATCAGTTATAAAACGCACAGGGTAGTACTCAAAAGAGCTCGGGCCAGGTTTGTATGAGGAAGTGTCCAGGGCGGAACAGTAAGTCAAAACCGCAGAAGAAAACAGATCTAGAGTTTAGCCCAAAGGACAGAAGCTTTTAATGGAGGAAAGTGTCTCCACAGATCTAAAAACCCAGAAATATCCCATCCATATTTGCAATATGACTCCGCTTAACATAAAATTCATTAGTGAATAATGACTGGTGACAAATGTGTCACTAGGGAACATCGGTCACCCGGCTCAACGTCCTTGCAAACTTTTAAAACATCATCTGAGTTAAACTTCATATGTAAATTGTGATGTTTCAACTATAAACAAGTCTCGGCTCATCTATATTCTAGATGCGGCATTAGAAAAATAGATCCATCAACAACCCATAAACTTCCCTCTTTTCATCTATCTCAGACTGGATGCAGATTTCACAGGTAAAAACCTCATCACTTTTAATTATTTATTTCATCTAGTATTGACCAATTCTTCACCACACTGGTTCTCAGTTCATTAAGAACCAGCAGTGTTTGAAATTGGTCAATATATTTAACAAACGACCTCTTCTGAAGAGTTACTTGCCATCTCAGCAACTTCACCAAGGCCTGTTCCACAGTTGTGCAAATCTTCTTTCTACCTGACATTTCATGATGAAAAAGAAAAATAGATAATGAGGAGGCCTCAGGGAAAATACATGGAAGGTATATCAGTATTATTTAGAAGCAAAAAGGCAAAAAACAAACTAAACACATTTTTAGGGCAATGTTAAAAGGCCAGAAAGCAGGTATTTTCTATCTCACACACACACACAGATTTTATTATAATTTAACATTATTATTTAACATGGCTTTGGAAACATCATGCATTAATTAGGCCCTAAATGTAAAAAAACTAATTGAACTTTCCTTTAAACATAATTTGAAAAACAAAAAAACCCCAAATAAACATAAATAAGAGAGATAATTTAGTTAATTAAAAAAAAATATTAAATAATAAAAAAATTTACATATTTGTATATTAGGGGGGGGGAATCACACAATGGACATGTTTTTCCATTATTGATCACTCAAGCCCACCCCTCACAAAAAATCTGTGTGGTTCTATATTGTACAGTGCTGTATTATATATGATGCTGTCTTCAGTGTTCGAATGAAGTGTGACCATGCCACCATTAAAGAGATAGATGACTGCTCGAGTCTTTGTCTTCCTCCTCTCACCTCTGGGTGGCTAATGACAATGGAGAGCCCTCATGTTGGTGAACAAAATATTGACTGGGGCCGAAGATTTACGCCTAGACTCCTGAACATGGAAGCGTTCCCGGACATGACAAATATAATTGAGTTTGGTCAGTGGGTCGCGTTTGAACAGAAGAAGAGGAGAGAGAAGAAATGAGTGTTTGTTGGTTTGAGCCCAAGTTCCTGCCACCAAATAGATGAAGAGGGAACAAACAGAAGGTGTTTACCAGGCAGGAAAAGGGTGGTTCCTTTCCATCTGTTAGCAGAGGAGCAGCTCTGGTGTGTGAAGCTCTTAGAGTGGGGTGAGCGTGACGGCTGCCATTGATCTGTAACGGCCAGTGGAAATGCCACGTCCCTGTTGGTAGGCAGTGAGGTGACGGATGCTCAGCTTGTGACAGCCACCACCCTCTGAGACTACATTTTCCAGGTGAAAGATCTACCAATGAAACTTAGAGACTACTTTCCTTTAAAATCAACTTCTTAGCAATCCGTTAATGCACCAGTATATGTTGTGTTTTGGATCCCGGTCTTCTTAATTTGTTTAACCTGTAAAATTTAGGCTTATATACCAGCTTCACCAGCTAAATTTTGCTTGCTATGGCCTTTGTCCTGTGTGGAACAACAAGGCTTTTCTACTGCTACGCTCCAAAGAGTTGCAGCATCCAAGATCATGCAAACCCAGTCTGTAGCAGCTCTGTGCCAGGGGTCTGATGTCATTCATGGAGCAGAGTGTTTGTCCTGAGAGGCAGGATTCTTCCAGATGGACAGAGCTCCATCAGGGCCACGTGGATCTGCACTCATTCTGCTGCAGAGAATTGCAGAGCCTTTGCCAGGTAGAATGCTGTGAAAATACACAGCGATGCATTGTGTTTCTGCCTATGCATTTGTGTGCTTTTTAACCCCCTCACAATTTTACACATTCTTTTACCTCTTTTCAGATTTCCTACTTCCTGCATTTCACGTTATATATAAATGAAAAAAAGGTTTAAAATTATAAGATGTTTTTGGTAGACTTCGTGTTGCCTGTTCACTCACCATTTGGCCTTTTATCACAGTTCTAAAAATCATGTTTTTGTTTGCCTCTTAAATTTTAAATAATATACCTTCCACATATCCCCCCCTCCCCCCACATGCCTTATTGGTTTATTATCTTTTTGTATGAGTTTGAATTTAAAAGGAGTTGGACGCCATTCACAGGAAGTTGAATTGGGATTTAAATTTGAATGACGGAATAAGGAATTGTGTGAATTGCATATAACACAGGAAATGGACAAATAAATGTAATTAATAATGTAAAATAAAATCATTTTTAAATACTATATCGGTTTAGTGTGAAAACATATTATGCAGTTTAGTTGCTTAAAAAGCTTAAATGCTTTTAACTGCTACAACGTGCAGTTTTCTGACTTTTTTTTTTTAAATTTAACTTAACATTTAAGCTTCAATATCTCTGCTAGTTTGTAAGCTGACCTAACTAGAATATTTGGCCCCTCAACTTCAAAACATACATTGAAAGATATCACATTCTCAACAACATTGTGCAATTATCGCAAGATCCGTGAAGACAGATACAGACAGAATTTGTTTCAGAATTTGGCTCTTTTGCAAATTATGAAAATGTTCACCATCATAAAATTTGGTAAGTAAACATTTGTACTTCTTGGCTTAAAACTTAAACTTCACAATTTATTATTTAAGAAGACTACACAAGCGGTTTAAAGTATTTTCAAGTAGCATTATAACAACAAAACGAGTCAAGTCAAAGCAAAAAGATGAATCAAAAAATGTAAGGTGAGCGAACAAAAAAGGATAGATCTATCCATCCATCCATTCATCTATTTGTAAAACCAAAACCTTCAAACTTCTGGGCTTTTAAAAACCTTTTTCATAAAAACATTCAAACAAGGTCTTGTGATGCCAACATTCACATTTTCCCCCTTTTTGCTCAGATTTCTCTATATTCAAATTCTGTATCCAGTTTCCTGCCTCAGTGTCAAAAATCAAGAATCCAATTGGAATTTAAAAGGCATTCTAATTTCCAATCTGAAAGGAGGACAAGAAATTACACTATTATAGTCAAGAGTGTGGCCCAGCAAGACTAGTCTCAGAGAGCTCCGTCGTGGTACTCTTGCTGCTGTTAGAGAAGCTCAAACTCAAAGAGGTTTGGGCTGGGTTCCAACACAAAGAGTCCGGCATCATATTTGGGATAATTATTCTGAAGAGCTCCATCGGTGTGGATTTTGTTTCCAACAAATGGCTGGCAAAGTGAGCTAATTAAATGCGGAGCAGGCAGAGAGCGACGCTGAGATGGAGGGCTGGAGAGAATAATGACACTCGTGAAGAGCAGAAGGAACAAGATAATGAGACTGACTCGGATACACAACACACATCAAGACTGAGACAAGACAACACACAAGACGGACCAGCGAGCCGCGTGGCGCACACACGCAACAATAGAGATGGATTTGATGCCAAACACACACACACATGCACACATCCCTCAGCGCCAAAGCAAATCTGTGAGGCAAATGAAATACAGGAATGAACGATATGAAGTAGAGATTGCTGTAGCTGAGCATCGAGGGTGAAAATTATGCATATTGTGGCATGCCTCCACAGTCATTACGTGCGTATGTGGATGAAATGTTAATGTTAATGAGCGGTGCCGTGGTGAAAAACAAACACTTACTTTTTCTCCTCATGTAACTCATTCTTCATGCTGTCAGGTGGAGAACATGGGAAACCCTCTTACAGTCCACTTTTAAAATGCTTTGAAACAGAGCTGTTTTCAAGAAATGATTATGAGAGCTATTTGCTTGTCTGCGCCAAAATCCACTTTGATACCATTAACTGGTTTTAGATGCTTAGCAAAAATTGAATCCTGCAAGCCGACGACGTTTAATAGAAAATGGAAAGAGAAGCAAATGAAGCAATTCCTTTATGATGAAATTATGTACAGACCTCTAGAATCAACAACTCACTAAGTCTGATATGGTTCTAGTTTGTGTGAGAGAGAATGGGACAATGGAAAAATGTGGTAGAAATGTTTTTGTATTGCAGTATGTGCTGCTCTGGGTTCATGACCAATCAGAGGCCTTCTGTCTGAGGAGGTGAGAATTAGAGTTGGCGACTACAGGACCTAATGGGGACACAACACCATAAAACATTAGGTGGACGTAGCCTGCAGTGCCTGTGTCCAATTGTCTGCCAGCAGGACCGTCCAGGCAATCAGAAGGAAATGAAATGCCAGCATGTGTGAGAACTTCTCACAAGTACTCGTTCCTGTAACAGTAAACAGCAACTTTTTCCTCATTTAATGTTTTGGTATCTGTCCTATCAAAACAACTTCTTTTGAACTTTTTATTCATCAAAGAATAAAAGAAAAAAGTATCACAGGTTCCAAATATATAATAACTAAATTAAAACAGTTTATATATATATATATATATATATATATATATATATATATATATATATTATTATTATTTTTTTTTTTAAATGTGATTTATTCCTGTGAAGCTGAATGTTCAGTAGCCATTAGGGTGGGCGATGTCTACCAAATTGGCATCGGACGATGTCTACAGTGAAACATCGTGATGAACGATGGGTGGGGCGGGGGGAAGGGGGATTGGATTAGGGGTGTGCCCGAAGCGTGAAACAAATAACGCCTTTTACGGCGCCACTAAAAGGTTAGCCGCTTGCTAGCGGTAGGCTGCTGCATTACAGTACATGAAAGTTCACTTACCACATACACAGAGTAAGGAGAAATGTCTGATAGGATGATGGCGAATGATTTGCAGATCCTGAGCACCAATGCCAAACATCTAATCTTGTCAAATGTGTGGTAAGTACTGCCGCTCCATAGTATAGAGTCCTTGTAATCACGAATTTCAAAAAGTGAAAGTGAAAGTAAAATGAGAGCGCGCAATTGAAAGCGGTTTCAATAGCGGCTCCCTGATGCCCGCAATTTATATACAGTCGCCTATACTTACCCAATGATATAATTGCGAGAAAAAGTATTGAAATATTTTTTTTATCCACCCATCTCGTAGGCTATTTATTCCCTTTAGGGTTTTCGTAGTACACTTCAATTCCTTTCCGAACACGGAACTGGGATGCGGCGGATTGCGGGAGAAGGGGTGGTGGGGGATCACGATGTCAACTTAACATCGTGATGTCTGTCAGCCATCGGCGATGGACGATGGCATCGTCTATCGGCCCAACCCTAGTAGCCATTATTACTCCAGTCTTCAAAACAGTAGAAGTAAATATTACTGACCCCAAACTCTTGAACAGTAGTATATATTAAAAGATTTAATTTGTATGAATATATAAAGTTAGATTACACATAATATTTATTAGATAATAAGTTGTGAAATATGTCTTCTTTAGCAGACATTTTAAATGTCTGAATGTGAATTATTTCTAAATCAATTGAACAGTTCAAACCATATAATGTTCCAAATAAAGTTACCAAACTATTTTTCTTTTTAAGTTTTACATACTCAGCCAAGCCATTTATTTCCATTAGGCATTTCATTTTAGAACTTGGTCACATTTTTAAACAAGCATTTGAGGTTACTCTGTGTTAGCCATGCTGACATTGTCTACATAAGAAACTAAATTCATTAGAGGAGGAAGTGCAAGACCCGGTAAACACAGCACACATTTCCATAATTGAGTCACTCATCCTACAATAATAGACTCTCACTCAAATGCCAGTGCATTGATTAGGAAAATCCCTGTATGAAAATGAACATGCATCACCACGAGGCAGAACAAGAGGCCGCTGCTAATTCTGCTGTTAGCTCAACCGAATGCACCCAACACGAGACTCGCAAGCGCTGACATATTAAGATGAGCATCTCATTCAGAACTCGTCATGCTTTCGAAAGAGCACTTTATTTCTGCTTGACCCCTACAGTTTTGCTCATCAATCCACCAACTTCATTAGCTCCCACCGCCCCTGCCGTCTCTGTGCCTTTACTCTGCGCTCAATGTCTGCTGCCTGAGGTGATAGCTGAATCGGAGCTAAAGAACTCCTGAAGTCTGAGTCTTTAACGTTATACACTAAGCACCAGACACATTTACTGGCCCCTGGGGTCTTTGTAACACTGCAGCCGAATAGAAAGTGTTTTTTTCCCTTCTTTCCACCGAACCACTTGACCTTTCCTGCAGATTCGTGTGGGTATCGAACTCGCCCAATCAATTCGGAAACCAAACAGCGAGAGCGATTGAGGCTGAAGGAACCTTGACCTGGGTGCAGTCCAGGGATGGCAGCTCCATTGCAGAGAGAAAGGGGAAAAAAAGAGAGTATGAAAGATGATCAATAGGACCCATTATGACAGTAAAAGGAAACAGAAGAATGTATGGGCTAAGGAACGATGGCAAATACAGAAACTATAGCAAACTGTAGCGAATCAGCTCATGGGGAAATATGAATAATTAATTATAACTAGTTATAATTAATTATAAATATTTAGATCCGCTGTAGATATTTACTTGACCTCTCAGGGTCAACTGTCTTGTCAATTCTAAGAACATTAATTTCCTGGTTAAGGGAAATAACTTTCTTACTGTACAATTCTACACCGAGCTTGTAGCATAAATCTGCATGATTAAGTGACTCCAGTTATGATCAAACAATGAACAACGTCAAGTGTGATACAAGTAAGACTTTATTAACTACATAAACACTTAAACTAGTCTAACATACTACATAAACACTTAAACTGGTCTAACATACACATACACACACACACACACGCATACAGTTGGTATAGGAAAAGGAGTTAAAGTTTAGGCAGTAAAAAGGAGAGAAATAAGGAATGAAGTTATGGAACCATTTGCATATTCAGCAGATCTACCTCCTGAAGGAAACATCAGATTCTTAGTTCAAACACACCTTTGTAAAAAGGTGCAAATGATACCTAATGTATCAATTAATAAGACTAAGTTTGAATACTTGCACGTCTCTTCTGTCTGAAAGAAAAGCTTGATGCAGTTCAAAGGTTCAAGTTGATCTTTGCTGAAGTTGGTTGATAAAAAAGAACCAGTTTGAGTCTGAGAATCTTGGTGAATGGAAAAGTCAAGGCCGAAGCCTGGCACGAACTTAGCGGGTTGCAGAAGCGTTCTAGCTCATGTCTTCATCTTAGAATCTAACCGAACCACCGACTCTGGGCGGGTCACTGAATGTGAGGCCTTTAAAGTCTGCGAAGATTCACGCCTCTCAAGAGGGGCTTGTCCAATGAGAAAGACGAAAATCGCCCGGGTCACGACGAGGCGTTCCCCATAGCGACCCCTAGAGGACGCAGTGTCTCGTTCCCTACTCAGGGAACCATGGTTACATAAGTAACCTGAGACGTTATCTCTAAACACACCAGTCACTGGAAATACAGGTCAGATTAACAAAAAAACAATAATAATAAAATAAAATAAAATTTCACAAAGTTTAAATTCATTCAGAAAAATTCTAAGAATTTTCCAAATATTTTTAAAACTTCTAAATTAAAATAAATAAATAATGACAATAAGTAAAGTAAATGACAAACTTTAACAGACAGACAGATAGACAGATAGATAGATATTCACTAACATCAATGTAAGGATTTGTATCACAGAATAGGCTACTGGGAACTCTGAAGCTCACAGCTTCATTTGTATGTGTGATGGAGTTCGGGTAAGCGGCCCAAAGAGATTGAAAGTCCATCTAATTATCTGTGTTGTAACTTTGTCAATAGCTTTAGTGTCGTTTTTATTGTGTGTGCTGTTGACTCAACTTGCCCATATGTGATAGCAGGCATGATTTCACTGCAATTATGATATTGACTGAAGTCATGTGCAGCAGCATGCAGCTCTGGGACGCATTCACTGCGCTGACCTCACCGCTTATCAGCTTCAGCAAACAGTGAAAGCAGAATAGAGCTAAACATTAAACCACCCCAACTTTCAGACATACACACACCAAAAATCGAACACTACTATTGCTCAGCAACACAAACCCACACCAAAACCCAGGACATACCATGAGCAAATCCTGTTGAATCATAATAGCTACATCCACAACAGCATAACTTGACACAGACATTCTGCACAAATCAGAGAACTGCATTCTGACAGCAAAACAGGTGTATATAGAATTTCAAATTTGTGATTCAATAAGCAACCTGGCTTGATTTGTTTGCCAAACACAATAGCAAAGACCATTTTCTATCGAGAATAGCGATAAAGATAGAGAATACTATCAGCACATTATGTGAATCCTTGTACAAAGGGACGTGACCAATAAACACAAAACAGCGCGACAGCCCCTCGCGGATGACTGTCGTGCACAAACAGAACCAAAACACAAAATAAAATCCAGGCCTGGTCCTCTCTCGTCCAACACTGTCGTCACTCCTCCTTTTATCCTTCTGGAGCTCCTCCGTGGGACTCGAGACCGGTGAGTGGCGCAGGTGCATTAGCATTTACTCCACCGGCCTCGCTCCATTCCCACGGCTCTCGGCCCCGCCCCTCTCATCACAATATTATATTATATTATATTACTTGAGAACCAAATCAGTATATTAAAATTATTTATGAAGGATCATGTGACACTGAAGCCTAGAGCAAAGGTTGCCAAAAATGTAGCTATTCATCACAGGAATAAATTACATATTAAAATAAAATTTAAAATAGAAAATGGTTATTTCAAATTGTAATAATATATCACAATATTGCTGTTTTTACTATATTAAAGGGGTCATATGATGCGATTTAAATTTTTCCTTTCTCTTTGGAGTGTTACAAGCTCTTGGTGCATAAAGAAGATCTGTAAAGTTGCAAAGACTAAAGTCTCAAATCCAAAGAGATATTCTTTATAAAAGTTAAGAGTCAACCACTCCTACCTAAAACGCCTCGTTCTAACACGCCCCCACATATCTACGTCACTGTGGAAATATTAGCATAATGGCGCCCAAATGTGCATGCAAAGAAAGAAGGCATGGTTTCAGGAACAGCAGTAGGCTAGTGTTGATGCAGCCATGTCAGGGAGACAGTGTGTGTTTCAGTGTGAAAGCAAAAGCACTTTATTTGGCCTTCCGGAAGTAGACGCAATTAGGAATCATTGGTTAAGATTTATTTACAACAGAACAGCACAACCCAGATGTTCGAATTTGTGCAACGCATTTTATGGACGACTGTTTTTTTAACCTAGAAGAGTACAAGGCTGGCTGTGCACAAAGGCTATTTCTAAAAAAAAGGGTCAATTTCGACTTTGCTATGACAATCTGGCGCTTCTGGATCAGCGACTGTAAGTATGTTTCGTTATTAGTTTAAGTATTTGCTATTGACTGTTCAAATGTGGAGTTTTGCACAGCGCAGAGTAACGTGTTGTGTGTGTGTGTGTGTGAGGGGAACAGGGTCACATCCCAGGAGAATGAACTGCCTGTCAGAAATCATAGCACGTCAGCTGTCTTAACCGCGGCTTGTTTACTGCATCATCACTGTGTCTGTCACGCGACTGTTGCCCTTTCGGGCTTGAACTGATGGTAAAACTAATGACATTATTAACTGTCTTGATATTTACTTTGAAAGCTGAAGCGATTATGGTAAGGGGCGTTACATTTCCACGCGTGCTTGTGGTGTTCGGCCAATCACAATGCACTGGGTCAGCTGGCCAATCAGAGTAGACTGCACTTGTCAAAGGAGGGGGCTTTGTTGAAAACGACGTGCTTGAGAGAGGCGAGGCATAGAGGACCTACAATAATGTACAGTATTTGAAAAAGAATGTGTTTTTTTAACATTAAAGCATGTCAACATATTCTGTTACACCAAATACACAAAAAAATTATCTTTAAAATAGCATAATATGACCCCTTTAATCATTATGCAGCCTTGGTGAGCATAACAGAATTTTTTTAAAATAAATTACAAAATCTTACCAAGCCCAAACTTTTGAATAATAGAGTATACAAACATGATTTGAAATACAAGAATTGGATGCAATATTCTCTTAAATCACTACACAAACACACACACACAAACACACACACACACACACTACAGCTTTTTCCAAAACACCTGTAGTACAGCACCAAATTGTTTTGCATACGTAAGGAGAAATGGATTGTTGCGATGGATGCGCAAAATGGGTCCATGTTGACTGCAGCAGTCACACTGGAGATTCATTCGCGAAATACGCCGGTACTAAAATTACAGCTTTAAGATGTACACAGCTCATTTACTAAAACCAAAGTAATACAGAAGTTGTTACAAAATACTATACAGACAATGCAATTCAGTGTGCAGCTGGAAACAAGTATCTGTGAGAGAGAGAGAGAGAGAGAGAGAGAGAGAGAGAGAGAGAGAGCTCGTGTTGAGAGGCATTTAGATGCATTACTGCCAATGTAGTGACGGGAAAATGAGCCACATTAAAAAGCTACCTTTCCCTCATGGGTTTTAGCTTGCTAACTGTGGGGTCCATGTTCATTTAACACATGCATAAGCATGTTAGAAAGACTCAAGAGGGTTTTAAAGGAGCCTAAGCGGAGGGCCAAGAAAGCAACCCTTCAATTTATTCTTTTACAAGTCTGCTTTTCTTCACCTCACCTTGCTAACACTGTAACTGAAGACAGAGAGGTACATCCTCCAGCATGGGGCTCAAGATGTTATTAGTTACGCTACTATAAAAACAACAGGTGCCCGCTGTTTTAAAACAGCGGCACGCAAACACTCTGCCTGCTAAACAGCCACTTGGGACTCAGATGAGTGCTAAAAACCATTCCACTAGTGTCAGATTTGATATAAAAGCAACGTTTTTACGACATGGTGATGGTAGCCATTATCTTAAAGGAGCAGTTTACTCAAAAATTTTAATTTGTGTCATCATTTACAAACCCTCATGTTGTTCCAAACCTGTATTATAATTTCTGGGTGAACTATGCCATTAATAAGGGTTCTTCAGTGCGGAGGAGTTGTTTAAAATAGTTTTGAGTCTGTCTCTCACACATGAATTATGAGATTGTTGTTTGGGACAGTACTGTTAAATGAGCCATACATGAGTGATTCACAGAGTTGTGTTAGCAGTTGTTATTCCAGGTCATTCGAGGGTCAGTTTTAGACAGGCCTCGATACTCATGGCCATGAGTCACAATGGCAAAAGCAGCCAAGAAACTGAGAATCTGTGGCATTTCATGAGTGCATCAGTGAGTTAATAACCTCAGAAAATCAACAACATTTCTTAGCACTGCCATAAAGTGTCAAACAGAAGCTATTCAGATAGAAAGTGAATCTATAGTTGGAATGTACAGAAATATGTGTTTTTGGTCAAAAAACATTGCATGATGTAAGACAACTATTAATATACACATATAAAACCCATCCCAAGACTATGATGTAATAAATAAATAAAAAATTCACAATGTGCCAAGCAACTTGAGGCAAACTAGAATATAGTAGCACAGCATGAAATCTCTGCAAATGCAATAAGAGAGAGAATAATCTATACTTTATGAGAAAACAATGTCAATGTCCAGAGATGCTCTCATTAAAATCCATTAAGTCTAATGTAGGCACAACTGTATTCATATTGCTCTTAAGAAAGAGTGTATGGACACACAGTGCCTAATCTAGTATTAAAGTTGTAGAGTATTAAAGTTGGTGTAGAGCCACTATTCAGAGACTGCAGTCTACATAACCTGCTGTGCTCGCAAGAATAAAGTCATTGAAAATGTACAGTAAGATCTAATTTGTAAGGCATGTAATTTTGGTATTCATGTTAAAAAAGTCATTTTCACAAAGAAAAAAAATAATGTGTCTAAAATATCAAATAGTGCAACTGCAAGGTAAAAAGTAATATTTAAGTTTAAAATTTTTCCCTTTGGATACAGATGTACAAATATTAATCATTATTTTCAGAAAAGTTTTCAAGTTTTCTAATTTTTCAAAAATTATAAAAAATTTTACTTTTTAAAATGTTCTTTTTATTTGATCAAATATTAATATTATTTATTCTATAATAAAAAAACATGATATTAACAAAAACAAAAACGTCTAAATATTTTATTTTTTAAACAATCTCCATACATTTATACTACCTATTTTATATATAAATGTGTTTATATTCAAAAGAGGTGTATTAAAAAAACTATGTCATTGACCCTAACACGAAACACAGACACACGTCTAGCTGAGGCAAGCCTTGAATGTGTGTGACACAACATCGTGAATGAGTTCTGTCCCTCCACTCACACCTCGTCATCCTCTCTCTAAACAGATTATCACAAGGACCATTACCCCCTTTTTTAGGAGCTGTCTGGGGCTAATCAATGGGCCTCTTGTCTGGACTCCCCCGTTTTCCTCATGAGAATCTGGGGTGGTATTAGAGGAGGGGCATGGTGTCAGAGGGTAAGGCCTCCAATGCTCTTCCCAGAAGTCTCAAGCATTGCAGGAGGAAAAGGATAAGCGCGGCCCCTCGCCTGAACTCAAGAGGATGAAATAACAATGTCTCCCCTTGAAGAAACACTGGGGCCTGCAGGCTAAGCTGTATTTATATGTAAAGTGGTTAGTATCCTCAGCTGGGGGTTTAGCAGACACTTTAAAACTCATGTAACTTTTTCTATGTTAAAATATAAGACATCTGACTTTCAGAAGACACTGGGCCTCTATTGTGCTTTCAACATTGTTTGTTTGTGAGCTGACTCAACCTATGGTTTGAGTTCTGCATATTGAAAAATATAACTCATTATATACCAGTGACACCTGACTCATACTTATATCATAGTACCGCAATCACACAACAAAATGATCTACTTCCTGTAGTAACAGTCAGCTTGACTTCCTGCATAGCTCCCACCCAGAAGAACAGTTTATTGCTCAGAGGTTGCTCTTTCCTTTCTCAGGAGTTCACAGTTATGTGTGCATGTCTTCTGGGTTCAATTCTCAGTGAAGGCATGAATTCACAAAATGTAAAAAAATGTCAATGTCTTGTTTAAATATAAACTTTACCTCTGATTGTCCCCAAAATTCTATTTCAACAATGCACCAATATGAAAATGCTGGCCAATACTGCTAAACTTTCATGTCATGGCTGGTAAATGGCCATTATTAAAATTCTAAATAATCATAAACAAAGAAAATATAGGCTATAAAAATAGAATATAATAGAAACATAGAATAGAACATAATAGAATAGTATAGAACAGAATGGAGTAGAACAGAATGAACATACTGTTTTAAATGTTACAAATTAATTTAATATAAAAACATATTTATTGAGAAACTAAAAATTCAATACATCCAGGTTTTTAAAATAATTTAAGATCAACTTTAAGTGAGTGTTAAAATATGACAATGCAATGTAAAAACAGAGGGAATGAGCATGCCTACACTCTAAAAAATGCTGGGTTAAATACAACCCAGCGCTGGGTAAAATAGGGACAAACCCAGCAATTGGGCTGTTTTGACCCAGCGGTTGGGTTAAATGTTTAACCCAACCTTCTGGGTAATAACCCAACCACTGGGTCAAAACAACCCAAACAAAATGATCTACTTCCTGTAGTAACAGTCAGCTTGACTTCCTGCATAGCTCCCACCCAGAAGAACAGTTTATTGCTCAGAGGTTGCTCTTTCCTTTCTCAGGAGTTCACAGTTATGTGTGCATGTCTTCTGGGTTCAATTCTCAGTGAAGGCATGAATTCACAAAATGTAAAAAAATGTCAATGTCTTGTTTAAATATAAACTTTACCTCTGATTGTCCCCAAAATTCTATTTCAACAATGCACCAATATGAAAATGCTGGCCAATACTGCTAAACTTTCATGTCATGGCTGGTAAATGGCCATTATTAAAATTCTAAATAATCATAAACAAAGAAAATATAGGCTATAAAAATAGAATATAATAGAAACATAGAATAGAACATAATAGAATAGTATAGAACAGAATGGAGTAGAACAGAATGAACATACTGTTTTAAATGTTACAAATTAATTTAATATAAAAACATATTTATTGAGAAACTAAAAATTCAATACATCCAGGTTTTTAAAATAATTTAAGATCAACTTTAAGTGAGTGTTAAAATATGACAATGCAATGTAAAAACAGAGGGAATGAGCATGCCTACACTCTAAAAAATGCTGGGTTAAATACAACCCAGCGCTGGGTAAAATAGGGACAAACCCAGCAATTGGGCTGTTTTGACCCAGCGGTTGGGTTAAATGTTTAACCCAACCTTCTGGGTAATAACCCAACCACTGGGTCAAAACAACCCAATTGCTGGGTTTGTCCCTATTTTACCCAGAACTGGGTTGTATTTAGCCCAGCATTTTTTAGAGTGTAAATATAGCCAACACCGACCAATTAAAAAAAATATATAAATTAAGAAAAATGAATGAATGAATGAATTGATTCCATTAAGCAATATGCATATATGCATCTCTATATTTTGCAAAAAAAATTTTGCTTACAAAAAATGAGTGCACTGACATATTAAGAGTATAATAATATAAACTTCTTGTATCTTTACAAGTTTGGGGTACGTTTCAGAACTTGCGACCATAGTTGTTTTCGGGGACGCTTCGGATCAACTTAACAGAAGACACTTGAAATTACTAGGGTCTTTTTCTGAGATTAAAAATCTGAGGAGGAGGAAACTAATACCAAAAACCTCCATTTAAACTGATCAAGGAGAACCAATTGAGATATTAGGGATCTTTTTGACTTTCTTTCCAATGGGTAGTAACAATCAAATGCTTATTTTGAAAAGCAGTAGAGAATGAATGCTGATGTGTGCGTTTTGGAAAAGGATCTGGTGTCACTCTGGCCTAGTTTTAAGGCTGTGAGTGACTGCTGTCAGCACATACATTCTAACGACCATCCACATCCTGACAGAATGAGGCTGCCCGATCTGCAGAGGCACACGTTCCTCGGTCCTGAGCCCTTGAAATCCTGCAGGGGACACAAATTCTCCCACCTACCTCAGAGCCAAAAAAACCCTCACCTTTACGCACTTGATTTGTTCAGGTTAAGACAGATACAACTCTAATACCTCATCCTAATGAGGACCAATGCAAAAACAGAATCCAAAACAAACAAAAATTTCATTTGGGGCATTTTCATAGCAAAATATGGATGTATCCAATACTTTGCAATTAATCTGATTAATCAATTTAGCAAATCATGTAATAAATTTGATTGATATTTGTCATTCAGTTGACAGCGCTAAGTAAAGCAACATCATTTGAAGCAATTAAATATTATAGATGAACTGTTGCCACCCAGTTCAATTCTATTCAGAAAACAAAAGACGTATTTTATGTGCAAGCAGCGTGTCTACAACAACATCAACGGTTCTAGCTGGAGTAAGACCGATGCTAATGGAAGGCAAACAGAAGCCTGATTAAAAGGACACTTCCTCCTTGGAGACCAGGAGACACTAACTTCCCTTTTCCTCGGAGCGACGGAAACCTTCACACAGCAGCAGAGGGTCCTGATAATGGGCGACTAATTAAATTAAGCCTCCTTTAATAAAAGAGGAAGCAAACTTAAAACTTTAATTCTCTCTTTGCCATCAAAGGCACCAGAAGAGAAATGGAAAAAAAAGAAATACATAACCTGCAGTTATAAATCTCTGTGCTCTTCATCAAACACACTCACTCATTTGGAGCAGAATGCAAGCTAGAAAAGAAAAAGACTTAAAAATGGAGTTGGGTCGTGTTTTAGAATAGTCAAAAGACTGGTTTTGAAACTTTTTCTTTGTACTGCACAACTGAACATAAAAATATACTTCAACTTACAATTTTTTTAACGATTTAGGGCCCAATAGCTCCCTCAAAAGCTGGCGGACCGGCTGAGTCGAGTGAAACTGGAATGCATGCATATCAGAAGGAAAAATCTCAGTTTTCCTGCTGAAAAGCAATGACAGATAAGAAAGAAGGATTATCATAAATTTCCATTTATAAACTTTTTGGAAATTTATAAAAAACAAATACACTGGCTTTGAATTATGTTTAAATTATGTTTCTGTTCTAACCCAGGATGGCATTCTATAGCGTGTGGGTCCTAAAATCTTAGACCATTAGTGCAAATTCATATAAATTAGTGAAATAAGCTAAATACATTTGAGTGAATTTGGTACATACTCATTTTTCTTTACTGACAGCATGCACTTGACAAAACATGATGATCATGTTCTCCAGCATGATTTCAGAACGATTCAAATGAGGATGAATTTGTCACATAAATCAATGTCACAGATTTGCTAATTAAATTAGTGACCTAGAAATAGTCCAGAATCTCAAAACTTTGTTTATTACTGATTTAAATCCCTCTGTGGGTTTCTATGTTGTCTCTGTACTTCCTGTAGTGACTGAATGTCAGGACAGTGCATTACATAAAGTGGGCTTTACAACACAGATCCATATAGACCAGAACATCCTGTCTGACCAAACAGGGAGAGAAGCGTCAGAAAACCTTTCCTCCTTGTTATGTAAACGATATGCAGAACTATTCATCGGGGTCCCCTGAGATATAATTACCAGTGGCTTCCCACCCTAATTGGCTAAATCTAATTTCTTTCTTCTGTGTTCTTCTCACTCACTTACGCACTTACTCTCACACTCTCTCTCCCTCTGTTTTCAATTTCCTTCTTATTTTTGTTTTTAAACAGGAAGCATGTCTTACTTCCACACGGTTCGTCTCCTCTTTCCCACCATCTTTCCTCTTGCGCTTTGGACTTTATCTTTCAGCTTTCTCTGAGCATCTGCTCCAGCTGGCAAACAACACTCATCAGATTTTACAAACTGCTAATTCCTGCCATTTGCCTGGACTAATTACTATTGGACAAAGAAGATATAAAATTCATCAGAGAGTGAGGTTGCTGTAAAATACACCTTTTACAATGATGATTTGAGTACAGTAGTGAGGGGAGACATACTGTGCCTGGTGGGTATAGATTTTCTGACAGAAAAGCTATATATTTCGGCAATTTTCTACTATAAGTCGTTTATGTTTTCCAAAAGCTGTAAAATGTACAGCTAAGAAAGTGGAGTGCATGCCAAAAGCCATTAAAACATGCATTCATTCACATTCTGTACATTATTCACAACAAAACTTCTAGACTCCAAAATGACAAATAAAATTCAGCAAAAGCAGAATATGTTTGGTAATCGGGCACAAAAAAAGTATTTCATTTTGTGCGTTAGCAGCTAGCACTAAATAAACGTTCTACATCCAAAAAGATTTTTACAGCTTGAGGCCGTTGAAGAAAACTTTGAGATGTTCCATTTTACGCTTAAGTTCTTTAGAAAATCATCTAGCATATGTAATATATATATATTTTTTTTTTTCATGCCAAGGACTTCTTGGTGGATAGAGAGATGGAGAAGGGACCCCCTGATGCATATTCTATAAAACAGTCTTGCATTGTAAGTCTGGCTTATAAAAGCATGCATATATTAGCATATTAATTTATGTACATTCTTTGTTGTGATGCAAAGCCATTAAAACAATCATTATTGATGTTCAAAGTCATTAAATTTATATCTTACTCAATACATTTTAATGTGGGAAGAACAATGGAATATTTAGCTTAACCTTAGCTTCTTAACTCAGCAGCTTTGGTTGAATTTATATTGTATTTTTGCAGTACCACAGAATCATGTAGTGCTTTAAAAAAAAAAAAAAAGAGCTCACCAATGGATCCTCTGCAGTAAATGGGTGCCGTCTGATAAAAACATCACAATAATCCACAAGTAATTCACATGACTCCAGTCCATCATTTTACATCTTATAAAGCTAAAATCTGTGTGTTTGTAAGAAAAAAATCCATCAAAGTGTTTTAACTTTAAAACGCCAATTCTGGCCAAAATATGAGTTAATTTATATTTATAATAACGCTTCCTCCAGTGAAAAAGTCTATCCTCTGTTGTCCTCCCACATCAAAATCCACAGATATATTTGTTTAGAACTGTTTTAAATGGTTTAAAACGGTGCTTGATCTGTGCATATTTCTCTCCTGATTCAGACAAGATGACTTATTTACTGGAGAAAGCAATATTATGGATAGTGGAATCCGAATCAGTGGTTTGAAGATAAAAAATATCATAGCAATGGTTTTGTTCATTATTTAAAACAGAGCTTTTCACTTCCAATGCATCAATTGATGGACTGCATCCATATGGATTATTGTGATGTTTTTATCAGCTGTTTGGACTTTCATTCTGACGGCACCCATTCACTGCAGAGGATCCATTGGTGAGCAAGTGATGTAATGCTAAATTTCTCCAAATCATGCAGTAAACATGACATGGAAAGGCAAAAATAATTACAATCAAACTGATTCTCCAAACATTTGGACTAATAGAAAGTCAATTTATTTAGTAGTCCATTTATCAAGTAGTTGTGTAATAAGCCAGAAAATGTAAGTCTGGCATTCAATATCGCTTAATAAACTGCTTCAGGGTGGTATAACACCACTTTGATTTTTGTCCGGCTCAATTTCGCTGTACATTATCCCTTACTAAACACATTTCTAGGTGTGTGATTTCACATTCACCACTGCAAAACTAGATTTGAATCAGACACTGAGAGAACAACCTCAGCATTGCTGTATTTGCATTCATGGAAGGAGGAGGAGGTGGAGGAGGTGACACTGGAGCATAATGAAACTTCATTTATCTATTCATCTTCCAAGGCCGGACGGACGGAGGGAGAACCCTTCACACGGCTGCAGATTGATGGCCTGCCAAATCACAGCGTACCACTCCACCAGCCGGGGCGTGGGCCACACACAAAGGAAAAGCCGTTAAGCATTTAATTAAATGACAGTCAAGAGATATGGATTATGACCCAGGGAGTAAAACCTGGGCCATTGTACCGTGACAACATTGCTGTAAAAGGCAGCGGAGCAGTGTGGCTGAAAAGCTGAGACAGGCTTTTCCTTAAGTGTGTTTTTGAACAATGCAGTCAGCTAAACAAGGAAGGAAATGTCTTTTGTTCCCAGCAATGAAATCAAAGCCCACGCTGTTAAAAAAAAAAAAACTCTGTTGGCTGAAAATGGAGGAAGGTACAAATAAAATAAGATTCATTATTCACACATTCTCCCACCAAAATTTTATCAAATCTTACTAATGCAATTTTCCATTTTAATCGTGTATTCAAAGGCACTGCTGTATCTCTTTATATATAAATTGTGCAATGATATTACAAAAATATATTTAAGTACATCTGGAATGTTAGAGACAATAATGGTGATGTTAGAGAATTATGTAGAGTGTTTTCAACCCCTCTCTCTTCTCAACTTATTAATGCAACTTTGCATGGATATACAGCCTTCCATTGTGTGTCTCTAGTGCTATTCCATTAAATTAATAATTATTTTGTCAAAACCAAATTTAAAAAGCAGCTGCCATTATATCAAATGGGTCTATTGTCTATTACTTGTCTAAACATGATTCATAACCAACCAACAGCCAGTAGCTTTTTTTGCCACAGACTTGGCAAGTTGCTTTCAGTCTAACACTATTTATCTCTATTATCTTTCCATGTTACAATCAATTCCAGAAGGGTTAAATCAAGTCTTGTCCTACATTTTATTCTCATTAAATATGCTGTTTCACTCTGCAATTTGCATCAACTTACATTTATATAATTTGTTCAGTATGTACAAATAACCTAAAAAACAACTTCATGTCCATGTTCACCGCCAAAATGTAACATTAATTAACATTACACAAGCTTCAGTCTGGATCCAGAACACCTGAGAAGAGATGATGCCAACCCTGAAGCAACATACAGAACTACCAAATTTTGCTGTAAGTTTGATTGCATCATATAATAATTGCTGTTAATAGTGTTCATCGTCTGTTTGATTACGTCACCACTGATAAGCTACTTCTAAATATTGTAGAAACTTAATTTTCTGTAAAGTTGCTTTACAACGATATGTATCGTAAAAAGCACTATACAAATAAACTTGAATTGAATTGAATTAATAATAAAATAAAAATAGTTGATGTGTAATTTACTCATAATTTACTCACTTTCATGTCATTCAAGCACAAAGCTATCAAATGGCTTTAACAGTCATATTTTTCCTTTTTCTTATTTCCTTTTGTATTCCACAAGAACAAGAAAGTCACATGTGTTTAGAATGACAAGGCTGAATAAATGATAGCAGAATTTTTTTTTTTTGGTGAAAAATACAGTACATACTGCAATATCATGAAATACTTTTACAATTTAAAATGACTGTTTTGTTTAGATTTATTTTAAACTGTTTTTTTTACAAAACTATTGCTTTAAAAGCAGTATATATCCCATTAGACAGGTTAAGAAAAAACAGTAGCATATCACAGCAGAGTTTATAAACAATTTGTGTGTACACCGTATCGAGTCATCATGTAATTTTGGTCTAATAAACACAATTCAGTTGATCAGGAAGCTAGGAAAGAGAGTGTTTTCATCAACTCTTTTAGCCGCAGAAGTCCTTTGCAGGTACCAAAGCTGCTGGCTGTTTTTCATGCGGCACTATCAGCTCAGCTACAGCTGCTCTTTTATAGATAACTACAATATTTAACAATCCCAGTTCGTGAGTGCTATTTACCGACAGTAATGAAGAGATAGCGTGGAAAATGAAAACAGAGGATGAAGACGGAAGAATAAAAAAAAAGATGATAGAAAACGGGGAAATTATGTTGAATAAACGTGGAAAATTAAAGCATTGTGAGGACAGAAATACGAGGATAACACTAAAGGCTAGCTGAAGGAGAAGCATTAAAATGAAAAAGCACAGAACATTGTTGTCTCCGTTTAGCGTTTGCTTTCTGAAAAGTTGCTGCCAACTTGGAAATGTTAAATAGCTGAACGTGAGTGCCACAAAACTGCATATAAATCCCACACAAAAGAGAGGACGCTTGTTGTAATCTCTAAACGCTCAGATTTGACCTGCATGCTCTCTACAGCAGCATCTGTCACTCCCAGACCGCCGCTGAACATCTGATGATTACATTAAAAAGAGAAGGCATTTATTTGTCTCTCCCAGCTCTTCTGTGATCCAGGTTCACCCTGTCTTCCTCTCATCACCCGATCGGAACAGAAGAAAGCCGCACTCCAGGGGCTTTTCTGAGAGCCGGTGGAGAGACGCTGTTGGCAGAATTATGCTCCGGCAGCTATTATAGTGATTAGGAGCAACATCAATCAAAGAGTGTCCCAGAAGCTAAAGGGGACATGCTGACGAACAATTAAAACACCTCATAAAAGACAAAGCCTCAACCTTCTGTCCTCCTTGAAGAAGATAAAAAGCGGTGTATTGTTCAATTAGTATGCCATGTGGACACTCCGACCTGAGAATACATTAGTCCATCGCCATATAAAAACAGCAAAATGCATCAAGTTAGATAACTTCAAAAAAGAGAAAGAGAGGCTTATTGGGTATTTCAAATAAATGCCATTTAATTTTCTATTCATACATCAAAGAGTCTTGTAAAAATATTCTACAAAAATATGAAACAGCACAATTTCTTAAATGTAATAAAGAAATGTAAAAAGAAACTGTTTATATTCTTCCCTCTTAGGTTCACAGTATAATATTTCTATATATAATATAAAATTATAATATTTTATAATAATATATAATTACAGTTTTTATGCAAAACATTTTTTTGTGCCTATAAGACTATTTATATATGGAAACCCATTTAGGAATAAAAGGTAATTGCGACTTTTTATCTTGCAATTGCAAGTTTATATCTTGCAAATCTGACTTCATTTCTCAAATTGTGAGATGTAAACTTGCTATTTCAAGATATAAAGTGCATTTCTGAGGAACAAAAAGTCAGCTCACAATTCTGACATTTTCTTACAATTTTGAGTTTATATCCCACGATTCTGACTTCATAACCCACAATTGAGTTTATATTTTGCAGTTATGACTTTGTACCTCTCAATTTTGAATTTATATCACACAATTCTGAGAAAAAGTCAGAATTTGCAAAAAAGTGGCTTTTTTTTTGTGGCGGAAACCAGCTTCCATATGTAAATATCCTCTTCATATAAAAAAGTTCTTAGTAGCACTCCAATACGGTAAGTTCAACTGACTAAAACAATCTGTATTATTGTAAAAAAATAAACTTTAGCCACTTATTTATAACTTTGAGATCCTTTAGATAGACTTCGACACCTTTTACACTTACTAGTTATTCTGGCGTTTAACAAAACTGTATCTAGCCTGCTTCCTCATTACTTTATCTAACTGTTTTAGGTTTCTGACCTTTAGAGATTTACGAGTTGCAAATTCTGAAAGTCATCTATTAATATAGCACACTGAATTCTTAACTCAAGATTTAACCCTTTTGAGTCTTCGGCCCTAACCTTTCATTCAAAGTGGTTCATACTAAAACACGTTTATATTATATTTACCCAAAGCCGAAACGGGTCAGAGTACGAGTAGCGGTGAATGAACAACATTTACACTCCACTCCATCGTAAGTGTGGATAGTTTCCTGAGCACTAAAGTATGACACTTCAGCAGAAACAAGAGGTCAACTCAGTTACAGACCTGCCATTTATCAAACACTTCAGATGGAGCTCACAGCTATACACTGAAACTGAGTGACAGTACTGAGAAACCAGCAGACATAAATCCCATGATGCTCTCTGATGTGAAACATCCCTCCTGTTTGACATGAGATCAATGATGTCTGGCCATCACGAATGCTACTCAATAAAAACAACTGTCTGATTATTTATGGTGCACAATGATAAAAGCATCTCAGACATGCATAAAACATATAAAGTCTGCTTTCTTCTGCTGTACTCTTGACCACATAATCTGAGAAAGAAAATTTTTGAGTGTGTCCTTATATAATATTTATCATGAACAAGTGGATTTATGGGCTACTTGATTCAATACTTTCCCGAATTAGCTTATTCTTCATGACAGTGCTCTGCTCTTGGTGATTTTGTTGTCAGAATTCGGTTTCAGATTCCACTTAAAGGCCCTAACACACCAAGTCAACGGTCAGCCTGTCATTGACCACCGGTCAGCTCAGTTTTTGCGGTTTGTTCTGCACCGTTGGCACTAGTCGAATCCTCATGGTGGCTTTTTGGCTGATAGAGCATGTTAAATCAGTGTCAATTTTACATAATTTTAGCTGAGCATTCCAATACGTGAATATTATCAGAACAGCATGGCCGTCTGGAATGAAGAAAACAACTAACATGATTAATATTCAAAATAGGAGCTTTGTTTAGGTTTTATATCTTCCCTTTTTGAATGATAAATATAGACTGCTGCTACCTTTTGATATAGACAGTTATTTGTCAAATTCATCAAAAGTGACAGTAAAGACATTTATAATGTTACAAAATATTTATATTTCAAATAAATGCTGTTCATTTGAACATTCTATTTAAATGATTCTAAAAAAAAATATGATTTTCACAAAAATATTAAGCAGCACAAAATTCTGCTTTGTTAAAACAGGGGGGGGGGGACATTTTAAAATAAATCTAAACAAAAACTTTTTAAATTGTAAAAGTATTTCATAATATTGCAGTATTTACTGTATTTGTTGATCAAAACAATGCAGCCTTAGAGAGCACAAAATTCCAACCCCAAACGTTTGAAAAGTAGTGCATATATAAGTGTGTGTACAGTATGTGTGTCAGAGAGAGAGAGCAGTTAACGCAAAATGAGCAGACTCATCTGATGTGCAAGCCGGCCCATCAGCCATATTGTTTAGGCTGGCAGTAATGAGGAGCAAGGGCTCTCCGGCGTGCCGACCACGGCTGCAGTGTTGTGATGCAAATGAAGTCGGCATCCTGCCCGCCCCTGTGCCAGTACCACCTTTAATTGTCTTCTTTGATCTGCAGCTAATTCCACTAATTAGGAGCCTATTCTGAAAGTTTTGCTTTGCTTCCAGCAGTTTCAACAGAAACTCAGTTGGGTAAACCAAGGGGAGATGGGAAACTGGATACCTAGATGAACAAACAAACATAAACAAGCTCATTCATCTCCAACAAGAACAGACCCTTAAATACAAGAGACAGATGAGCAGTCACATGCAATCAAGCTGCATGGTTGAGCACAGATCCTGACTGCAGCCTTCACTTGAAAAGACGCAAATGCAGAAAATATGAGCAAATCTGGTAGGGCACATACACTTAAGACCTTCCCCCATGCCATTTGCACCTGATGCCACATTCACTGTACTTGTGCACTCTGGCATTAGAAATATGTGATTGTCCCAGCAATGATAATCTGGTCCCATCATAACATGCCTGTCCTAAATGACTATATACACACGATACATGCATTACATTTTCCAGACAACGAGTGTACTAAAAACTACTAAATAAATAAACGTTTTTCTATTGCGTTCTTGAAAATTTTGCATACTTTGAAACCGGTTTTCAAACGTTTGCATTTTCAGGCCCCCAAAATGCCAATGTCGTGTAAATGCCAGAATAAACTGCCAAAATACAAGTTTGCCGTTTTTAGTTGAAATTCCGTCAAATAAGCCAAATAATTTCTTTAAACACAATCAACATGGAAAAACTACATATTTTTACTATTGCTATTACCATCAGTTTTATTAAATTTCTTATTACAAATCTGGTGAAATGTTGTAAACATTTGAAACTGCAAATGTAACAACAAAGTGAACACACAAAACCATGCGATTGTGATTTTATGATGAGTCTTTTGGTTATTTATGGAAGTAACAACCACATTCTACAACTAAAACTCCCAGCAACTATCATATTTTTATTAAATCCATCTAGTGTATACCAGAAATTATTTGGGGAATTCATAACCATACTTAACAGCACAGTCACTGCAGTGTGTATGTGGTGAAAGAGATGTCTACATCTACTCTATAAAATACAGGAGTGAATTTTGGTTGCATCTCTTACTTTCAAAGGGTCAAAACATATATTATGTAATATATCATCTACAGTATTCATATGCAAAAGCACCCTACAAAGGCCCATGTCATCAAAACAACTTTAAAGCATAGTAAATGAGCTTCCTGACAGCAGTTGTTCCCCTTGATGAGATACTGAGAGGAGGAAAATTTCCAACTGTGTTCTCACAATGACTCCAAGAAGTGCTGGATCATCTGTCTCCTGCCATGCATGCTAGCATTAGTGACCCTTACCAATGGACACCCGCTGATCCAGAACTTAGTTTTAGTTTTGAGAAAGCCTACCTTCCTGCATACCTGTATCCACTTTCTCTGATTTAACAAAAATACACGACAGTTCAAAGTTTTGGGCTCAAGATTTATATTTCAAGTAAAGATCAATTTATATTTCAAGTAAACGCTGTTTGACAAAGCAGCACAACTGTTTACATTGATAATAATAGGGAATGTTTCTTGAGCACCAAATCAGAGTGACTTTTGAACAATCATGTGACACTGGATAAATAGCTGCTGAAAATTCAGCATAGCATTGCAGAATTAAATTGCATTTTAAATTATATTAAAATAGAAATTTTTAAACTGTAAGCTATAATAACATTTCACAATATTACTGTTTTTACTGTATTCTTTGTCAAATAAATGTGACCTTAGTGAGCATACTTATACGCAACATATTTCAAAAACATTAAAATCATTAAAAACATTCAAATGTACTTCATACTTTAAGAAATTCAATGCAATATATAATTTTTCTAGTTGTCTGTTTATCTTAACAGTAATGAGTCAGTGTTTCCTTGACAGAACGTACAGTATGTAGTCAAACCTGTTACACAATATAAAAATGTATACATTTTCCTAGAAGTCCAAAAAAACAAAACCCTGCATGCATATAAACACAGCACATAAAAACTGGGTCAGATGCAGAAAAAAAGAAAGGAGAGGTTAGAAGCCGATGCGCTAAAGTGAGGAGACATCCCATGCCAATCGGTGCATGGCCTTTTAGCCTCACGCTCAGCCTGAGATGCCAGTTTGATGGACGATATGAGTCTGGGTGACAGTTGTGTGTGTGTGTGTGTGTGTGTGTGTGTGTGCGCAACTGGGAAGGCAGCGAAACGCACTACAGCGCAGAACACCGCTGCCAATTTGCAGCTGCCTGTCGTTAGAGCTTCTGCTAGCACGACTGCACATTTCCTCGCCTCACCTGCAGCTCTCATAAACAATCCCTCCTCTTAGTTATTCATTCATGCCTTCATTAGCATCCCCACCATTAGCGCTAAATCCTCTACCCTTCACAGCCTGTCAGGCAGACATCCTGTCTGTCAGTGAGAGAGCGAGCCGTCCTGCAATCCTAATGCTCTGGGACCAATGGTCTTGCAAACCAAGAATGGTAAGAGGAAAGCATAAGGTAAATGAAAGATTTGGGTTTTAACAAATGTATTTTGAATGGACAAATTCACAAAAAAATTGTGTCAAAATGCCCATCTTGGTAAGTATCCTATAGCAGACATAGCTGGCTGAACGTACAGTATCAGTGCACTGGATCAGTGCATTCTCTTAAAGTGACAGAACTTTCTTAATATTAATCAAACAGCAACAACAACAAAAAAATCACTCACTGCTCTTGATTGAATAGCTTTTGTAACTTTAATAAAGATTCATCTTTATACAATCAAATATGCAATGCTGTTTTACATTTCATTACTTTATTCAATTCCTGTACCTAAAAACTAATGTTAGACCTACCTAAAAAAAACTGAAAATCACTGTTTATTTTATTTGTATCTTTACTCTGTTGTATTTAGATAGATTATTCTTATTTTCTTTATTTTTATTTGACAGTATAGTTTTTGCCTAAACATATCACATACCGAACCATACTGAAACTGTTACTCTATAACCGTGATACAAACCGAACCGTGAGTAAGTTGAACCGTTCCACCCCTAATACATATATACACACACACACACACACACACATATATACTGAGGTTTTTACATTGTGTATTACATTGATCAGCCACCGTACATTTGTAGTAAAGCATACATTTTGTATAAAAATACTCTATACAAGTGTTTCTGCACATTCCATATATTTTTAGTGAATCAAAACAACTTATTAATCAGTTAGAGTGATTACTGATTAATCTGACTTACATACTGAACTGCAAGTCATTAAATAAATCAAGCAGTGCTCCTGTGTAATTATGGCTGAATAGAATCAAATCAGCTTAGTTACTCACTGGTTGTGAACAACAAACTATATACAGACATTGAGCAATGTGACAATACTAGAACAAAACACCATTCCATATTCGATTAAATGTGCACTCAAGTTGGGGCGGAGCCTCACCTGTCCTCCCCGTCCCTCCTATACATCACCAAGACTCGCTACAATCTGGAGTGTGGCTCTAATGAGCATTTTGTCAGGTTTGTTGCTCTAATTAATTCAATTAGGGAAATGCAGGGGCAGATGGCTACAAAGCAGGGAAATGTTCCCACTTCCTCCCTCCCTGATGCCCCCAGAACTTTCCACAGGGAGCTGGTACAGATGTGGTGGCTGGAGGACCGGTGAGTAGCCTACAAGCTGCAGCCAGGACACTAATCATGCTTGATTAGATTCTGCTGATGTCAAACTAGGGCTGACGTGATAAAATCATACATATATTTATATCTTTTATACTTATTCTCATAATATTGAATCAACTAATATCCTAACCAGGCTCGATGAGAAACCATTTTTGTGCCAATTACATTTATTTATATTATTTTAGTATTTGTTAATTTAAATTTGGATTTTTATTTCATTTTTTAGCAATTTTGTAGTCTGTTTTTTCTTTTTTCATTTTTGTATACGTCTATGTATTTTAGTTTTTAGTGTATTTATTGGTTTAATTTATTTAGCTTAAGTTATTTTAGTACTTCAACATAGACTAAACAAAAATGAAAAATGCTGTTAATAAATAAGTTAACTTTTTATAAATATTATATTTTATACTTTTTTTATTTCAGTTAATTTTTATTTCAAGTAATGATTTTTTAATGGTGTTAGTTTTAGTCAGTGATTATAACCCAACTTCATATCCTGCACAACTCAATTCCTGAACTTAAAAAAAAAAATCAAAAATACTGCTGTGTGTGGGACAAGTATGTCCCATGTGTTGAGTTATTATAAATCCTTGCTGGCAGCTGAGCAGAGAAAATAAAAGTTGCTGTGCTCTGCAGCTGAAGATGGCACAGACACTGTTGGAAAAACTGGCCAGTAAAGCGGCAATGCTCTGTTCAGACCAGAGCATCCTGAGTTCCCTCAGCCTTGCTTTGGGCTTCTCCCTTCACAACATGACAGATGGTTACAGAGAAGCAACAGAGCGATCAATAACACAAAGTGCTAAATCTGCTGAATCAGAAGCTTCTGCGTAGAGCTTTGCAAGGTCCCCAAAAATTTTATTTTTAACTTAAGCTTCTTAGGCAGCAAAATATTAGATGACATTTAATAACTTGCACAGCTGAGATTCATAACATTGTGTAAACTGCTATGATATCAAAAGGCACATTAAGAATACAAATTCAATTATGGCATTGAGAATATTTCATCTCACTTGTGCAGAGGGGTCCAAAAATTAAAATCTAATTTAAACGAAAAAAAATTTAAAAGGGGTTTTAGGATTTTAGAAAATTAAAAATTAAAGAACAGATTCAGGGAAAAATTTTACAAGAAATATTCAAGATTCTGCAATATTTCTGTCACGTACTTGACAAAAGTTCACATTTTCACGCTTCCCTTAAAGTACAAGATGCTCTTTTGATAATCTGCAAATCATGCTGGAGAACTTGATAATCAGGTTTTATACAAACTTGGAGTTCATGTCTTCTACTCTCATTAAAGCGCAAAACACAACCATTTTCACTAGTGGACTTTCAGACCCCACTATACATGCTTGCAATTACAAAACAGCAGAGAAAATGAGACTCTCTCTTTGCTGACCTGGCTCATGGAGGAGTGCTAGTGGGGAGAGCAGTTGAACCTGCCAGCTCCCCCAGGGGCACGGAGTATGAGTGCCCATTAAAATGATGGGACCTGGCAGCTGGGTGCCCTTATACCCTGCTAATTAAACCCATGCCACACTGACACTGGCTACACGGCTGATTGTAGCTCGTTGAAGATGGGCAGGGTGTGAGGGGATGGACTCTGGGCATTGTGGGATGAGGTTAGTCATATGCGGAGGTCACAGTGTGATTACAAGGCTTGCGAGGCACCGCAGTACTGATATTCCTCAAACATTCTGCTCTAAATCCCAAACCTACAGTAGTCCATACTTGCTCGTTAGCACAATGAAAAATTATTTAGAAACTATGATAAAGAAAGTTTTTACCAAATGTATTACGGCCATACAACCACGGGTACTCCCGATCTCATCTGACCTCTTAAAGCTAAACAAGGTTGGGCTTAGTAAGTTCTTGGATGGGAGAACATTTTGGAAAAAAACAAAAAGTGTTGCTGAAGATATGTAGTGTAAACTATGCTAACAGGTAGGGACGGCAATAGCTACCATTGCTTGGTTTGCTCAGGCAGAGATGGGGCACTGAAAACATGTATAAACTGAGTCGAACAAGTACTCTAATTAGATGTGAGCTTGAACGAGTCATGGAGTCAAGAGAGCGCAAAGTGGAAAAAAGCCCAGCTGGATGCATGCAAAAGCCAGTTTGCATAAGAAAGAGACCAAAAAAAATAAAGAAAAACAAGAATACACACACAAAAAAAGGCCCAGCTGGATGTGTGCTGTCATTTCACATGAGACAGAAACAAGAATACATGATGACTCTTCAACTGGGCACTTGTTGGGCACAACATGGGCATCTTTGGCACTGTAGTCTATATTTTAAGCAATTAAATTCCCTTAAAATACACTTTAGTGTAAATTACATCACATGTACATTGATATATTGCTAATATTTATTTTGTAGCAAGCATTTTATGTATGCTAAATACAATTAAATAATATTTTAACACTTTCTGCATAATTCGACAAATTGTGTGATTGGAAATGACACACAATAGACTATTATATTCATAAGTGACATTTAACTATGACTTTTCTGTGTTTTCTTGATTGCATGTCTAATATTACAGTGACATGCTAAACAAATAATTTGACCTTCATATAACAAAAAGAAAAATGTTGAAATCTATTTTAAATAAATGTAAGTAAAGAGCAAAAAAAGTAAAACAAGAATAAACTAAAAAACAGTTAAGTGTGACCTATTATATTCATAAGTGACATTTAACTATGACTTTTCTGTGTTTTCTTGATTGCATGTCTAATATTACAGTGACATGCTAAACAAATAATATAACAAAAAGAAAAATGTTGAAATCTATTTTAAATAAATGTAAGTAAAGAGCAAAAAAAGTAAAACAAGAATAAACGAAAAAACAGTTAAGTGTGATTGGATTTAAAACTGACACTAATAAAATATTGTATTTATAGGCCTACGTGATATTTAACTTGACTTTTTCCAGCGTTTTTAATTTCATGTATCATTTCAATTAAATTCTGGAAAATTAACCAATTTCCAAGGTTAGCTATTAATTACTTTCATATAACAAAATATTTATAAAATCTATTTTGAAATCAATCAATCAATCAATCAATCAATCAACCAGCTCTTGGGCCATAAACATGCCATAAAAGCACCCATAGCTGAACAAACAACCAACAAATGCAAGAGGGGTGGAAAAAATACTTTGTTGCTTTATAAAGCAGAGCAATGTATAATATTACCATCACCGTCTGGGTAAACTGAAAATGGTTACAACTAATGACAAGTTTTCTCTTTCCCAATGAGAACATCTGTATAATGTCCAATGTTTTATTCATCCTGTGTCTGTCAGCGGGTGAGTGGGAAATATAGAGAAAGACACAGCACTTTTACCTCCCACACTTGCAGCTTCCAGTATTTACACTGAATAAATGCAAACCCGAATCCACAAAACTGCTTTCAGGTTGAGCTACCTGAGAAAAAAATGCTGGATATGTTCCATATTGGATCACGTGATCAAAGAAACTCCTCAGAGATGGCTCCTCCATCACAGGGGCTGTTTAACTCAGAGACAGCATGTTTGTTGTTCGGGGCTTTGGCCCGTCTCCGAGCGCGGTGTTCTTTTACAGGCTCAGCCCCAGGAGGGAACACAGGACTCGGGTAATGGGAGAGGAGTCTGGGAAGCACCAAGCTGGCTATTATCACTCCACAAGCCACAGCGTAGATACCTAAACACATGCTAAGAGGAGCACAGTAGATGATGGGAGTACCTGAAGATCACACTAGGAGACGCTCAGGATACTCAGGGGATACAGTTATTGGGGATTCACACTTAAGAGTTCAGCGAATGGCTATAATGAAGTGAAGTGAAGTGACATGTGGCCAAGTATGGTGACCCATACTCGGAATTAGTGCTCTGCATTTACCCATCCAAAGTGCACACACACAGCAGTGAACACACACAAACCGTGAACACACACAAACCGTGAACACACACCCGGAGCAGTGGGCAGCCATTTATGCTGCGGCGCCCGGGGAGCAGTTGGGGATTCGGTGCCTTGCTCAAGGGCACCTTGTCGTGGTATTGAAGGTGGGAGAGAGCGCTGTACATTCACTCCCCCCACCTACAATCCCTGCCGGTACGAGACTCGAACCCACAACCTTTTGGGTTATGAGTCCGACTCTCTAACCATTAGGCCACGACTTCCCCATGTCAATAACAATGCTTGTCATAGTGGGCGTTCCTACTGCTGGATGCCTGTAATGCTATTGGTTAGCTGCACAATTGGCCATAGCAAATTATAGTAATTGACCCATTGGAGATCCTGTAGCAGAATAAGTAGAACACGGTGCTAGAAACACCAAGGTCATGAGTTCGATTCACTGAGAACACACAAAACTGTTAAAATGCATACTTTGGATGCACTTACTGTGTAAGTTGCTTTTGATAAAAGAATCTGCCAAATACATGAATGTACAGTAAATGTAAAAATAACATCTAATTTTACAAGGGAAAAAAATCTGTAAAAAAAAAAAGAAAACTGATTAAAAGTGACAACAAAGCCTTTTACATTTTTACAACATATTTTTATTTCATATAAATGCGGTTCTGTCTATTCATTAAATTCTGAAAAAAGTAACCCACTTCCCATAAAAAATGTTAAGCAAAATATTAACGGTTTTCAACACTGAAAATAATAAATGTTTCTTTAGCTCCAAATGTGCATGTAATGATTTATATAAATATCTAAAATATATGAAGTTACTATAAATTATAATCATATTTCACAATTTAATTAATATTTCACTTTTTTGGTGAGCACAAGAGACTTACTGATAGTGTCTTTTTTATTAGTTCATAAACAACTGATGCATTAACCTGTAATTGTGTTTGTGTCCCCTGTGCCAAACACTTCCTTTGAACTTCCTCTTCTTCCTTTTCATTTTCTCCACATTTCTGCTTACCCATATTGTTTGCAGTAATCAATTATGGTTGGTCAAGAAAACTAAATAACACACACTAGCTTTTGGCTTCAACAACTTAATGAAAGAGTTCATCGAGAAAGATGCAGAGAGAGAACAAGAGAGCAGCGGGTCCCCCCCAAACAGTGTTTAGTCAGGCTATAAAAACAATATTAAGAGTTTGTTCACTTGAAATAGAAAGACAGATGGCAAAAAAAGGCTGAATTTACCAGAGGATGCCGGAAGATTTACACGACCCTCCATAGAAATGTGCAATCACAAATGAAATCACTCTCAAATCAAATCCCAAGCCATGACTACTTAACAAGCGACAAGGAGATACTTTCTCTGCCCCTTTAAGGCCCTGTGCAAGTGGGGCTACAATCTGTACACTACGTAATTTTTGCAACAACTGCATTTGAATATAAGCTCTCTAGAAGTAATCTAAACTAAATACATGAAATAAATACATGAAATATTATATATAGTGTTGGGGAAAGTTACTTTTAAAAGTAATGCATTACAGTATTGCGTTATTTCCTAAAAAAGTAACTAATTACGTTAGTTACTTTTTATTGAAAGTAATGTGTTACGTTACTTTTGCATTACTTTTTAAATCTGGACTGGGTTTGCTTGTTTGCTTTTAATATAAAAAGTTCTATTTTTGGCAAATGTAAAAGCCCTTTCCCACCAAAAGCCTGAGGCTGAAGGAAATGTAAATTCACGTCTGTACAGTAGAACGCAGAAGAAAGTTCAACACTCTTCAGCAAATAAAAAAAGAAGAAGAAATGTTAGTTTATCTTGTGTAATTTTTGCTTAGTATGGTTGAATTGGATCATCGAAGGTCAGCAGCAAATTGGTTAATAAAATGGGATTAAATACATAAAGGATATTTGTATTATTTAACATTTAATTATTGCAGCTTTGCATCATATTCTGAGTTGCTTTTAACTGTTTTTATAAATTTTGAGAAACTAAAATGTGATTTTTTTTTTTTGTGAGTGAGATGAATTAAAGCATGTTCGCATTTATTCTAGAACTAAAGTAACATCTTACTCCTGATTTCTCTCAACATGGGCACAGGAGAGCTTTCAATCAATAAATGGGAAAAAAAGTAACTGCCGTTACTTATTTGAAAAAGTAACTTGTATATTTTCTTGTAAATTAAAAAGTAATGCGCTACTTTACTAGTTACTTGAAAACATTATCTGATTACGTAACTCGCGTTACTTGTAATGCGTTACCCCAACACTGATTTTATATATATATATATATATATATATATATACAGTATATATATATAATACTATTCATAAGCAGCTTACACATAGGATGTGCGGAACGGAACTCTTCCTCTGGCCATGGGCATGTTGTGTGTATATGCATAGTTAAATGCAAATGCTAGCAATTCGGGGTGGAATTATGATTACATGATTGCTTCTGATTACAGCTCTGGGGGGGAATATCGTAACTATAACAGCTGGTCTATGATCAGCTTGTCCAACTCAAATCCAAACCTTAATCAGGTAGGTCTGCTGTACCTGGAGAAAGCTATCCATTCACATTTCCAATAACCTCAATATCTATGCACAGTATCCAGCCTTTCACTATAGCAACTATTGTGAACTCCTTTTTAATAACAATCATATCCATTAAAACTTCCATTCAAAAGTCTGGGGTCAATAAATGTTTTCATGTTGTTTTAAAGTATTTTATGCTCACCAAGGCTACATTTATGTGAAAAAGAAAATGCAATAAAAACAGTAATATTGTGAAACATAATATTGTGTATTTGTTTTATATTTTAATATATTTTAAATTATAATTTATTCCTGTGATGGCAAAGATGAATTTCCAGCAGCCGTTCCTCTAGTCTTAAATATCACATGATCCTGATTTTTGTGTAAACTGATGCAGTTTTTTCAAGACTCTGATGAAAATAAACTTTAAAAGAACAGCATTTATTTGAAACAGAAATCTTTTGTAACAACATAAACGTCTCTTCTGTAAGTTTTAATTAATTTATTGCATCAATTAAATGTATTTTTTCAAAAAACCTGACTCCAAACTTTTAAAAGGTAGTGTGTTAAGAAATATAAAAGTCACCAGAAAAATCCATTATACACTTAGTCCAATAGATTTTATCCATGTTCGCACTGACGTTATCGATGAGATCTGATATGATGGCTTTCGATGGAAGGTTGGAACGTAGGATTTTGCTGATTGAGTAAATATGATACGAGTAGACAAACTGGTACGCAATTTACCTATCTAAATAACAATAATAATAAATAATTAATCTGAAGTGTTTTGCATAGGAAGTGAATGCAGTACAGTAGGTGGCATGGTATATTTTTCTTCTGCGTATCACAGATCATAACCCTTCGGGCGTCCCTGGGTTGTGCCAGCGGTGAGTTTGGAGGGAGAAAAGATGGAGCAGCAGTGTGAGATAGAGACCGAAAAAGCAAGCGACATGCAGTGGTTGTGTAGATGACAGACTCTGGGTGTCCAGTGGCGGGCACGAATAAAACGTCCCTGTCAGAGGCTTGTGGCTCCCCAGAGTGAGTTCTGATTAATTGGGCTGTCCAGCCTCTCTGATAGCGGCTGCTTTACCCAGCACTCATGGGAACCATACCCATGCCCCTTTCACTCAACCCCATGCCAAAAAATGGAACGAAAAAAGAACAAAGCGAATATCTGGCCTTCGAGTCTTTGCGGCTAAAATTAGAGACCCTCTTCCCTCGCCTCTCATGTTTGCGGTCTCTCTCCCTCCATAGTCCAAAATGATCTTGCATCAGCATTCTGTTCACCTTGCTGGGGGGTTTAATGTGTCTTTATGCATGTGTATCGGGAAGCAGGGGACATTCAACCAGCAGACATCTCAGCATTTACAGAGCAAGTTTCAGTCTCGGTCATGTGTGTGAGTACAAGTGTGTAACAAACCATTAAATCTATAGCCAGTTCACCAGCAGGCCTCCTAGATTAAGCACCGCTGTCCACAGTAAATGGTCACAGAAGGCAAAACTCAACAGAGATGACATTGCAACAAAATTGCTATGCAAAGCCCAAAGTCCTACTAAACCCTGCAGTGCTGCCCTTCATTTTCTACTCCACTGAATCACCTTATACTAGAGATAGGAACTCGAAGGACTTTTAAGGAATCTAACATTATGTTCTGTTTCCAAATGTGGTTCCATTGACAGTTTTTTTTCAGTAGTTTTGAAGGAAAACTATTTAGGAAATCAGACATGCAATTCCATTTCCAAATGATGAAATGATAGATAAAGCTCTAAATTCATGCAATTTATGCACAATATTTGTGTCTGTTTACGCAAATATTTTGATGACTTAATCATTTTAGGGGTGGCAAAAATTCAATCCAGGCCACTGACAATATTTTCTATTTTAAATAGCAATAATAAAAAAGTTAACTCATTTTACTTATTTATTCATTTATACTGTATATGTTCTTTTTTTTAATTGCAGGTTGCACTGCATTGGTAACTACACAGACCTAAAGGGATAGTTCACCCAAAAATTTTAATTCTGTCATGATTACTCAACCTCATGTCATTCCAAACCCTAAGACCTTTGTTCATCTTTGAAACACTAGCTAATTAAGATATCTTTGATGTAATCTGAGAGCTTTCTGACCCTCCATAGACAGCAACGCAACTACTACATTCAAGGCCCAGAAAGGTAGTAAGGACATCATTAAAACTGTTCATGTGACATCAGTGGTTCAACCTTAATTTTATGAAGCTACAGTATGAGAATACGCAATTGTGCGCAAGTCTTTGACTTGCAAGTCATCCTCTCTGTCGAAATCTTCAGACATGTTTACAAAGACAGTTTTATGTACAGTATGTGTCTTCCTCTGCTTGTAAACAAGGTGCAGCACATCTGAATTCTACGTCTCCTGCATCAGCAGCACCACATGCATCCATGCTACTCATGAATGCGTGTTGAACACTGACACAGAAGAAAATAAATTGTTGAATAAAGCCTTTATTTTTGTTTTCTTTGCGCACAAAACGTATTCTCGTGGCTTAAAAAAATTAAGGTTGAACCACTGATGTCTCATGGACTATTTTAACAATGTCCTAACCACCTTTCTGGACCTTGAACATGTTGGTTGCATGGCTGTTTCTGCAGGGTCTGAAAGCTCTCGGATGTCATCAGAAATATCTTAATTTGTGTTCCAAAGATGTACAAAGGTCTTACAGGTTTGGAACAACATGAGAGTGAGTAATTAATGACAGAATGTTCATTTTTGGGTGAACTATTCCTTTAACAAACCAGTGCCGCCATCAATTTAATAAAAAGAACTGGCTCATATAAGAGCCATTCGCTCAGAAATCGACTGGCCTACAATGGCTGCACTGTATGGTTCTGATCTAAAAAAAAAACAGCTCATGAGAGCCATCCGAACATCATTCAGTTCCTGGTATTAAAAAGCAAGAAGAAGAAAAAAAAATGTTCTTGGCTTCCAACTCTGCCATCTACAGAAGAATGAGCTCGTTTCAAAGTCCATTCATTGGGGAAATCACTCAGTATCACTTCCAGGTAAAACTAAGCTAAAAACAGACTTTCACAGAGAAAAATAACTCAGTAGACAGACACAAAGACAGCATCTCTCCGTTCCTCTGGTTGAACGACAGTCCTTGCTCAGCACATGGCTCATCTCTCCTGCAGTCAGTCAGCCAGCCAAGGTCAATTGCCTTTCCCCCTTTCCTCTCATTCAGTGCTTTATGTTCCTTTACGGCCAGCGTTATTTCTCCTCTGCACCAAGGTGACTGCAGGCCCACAATAGACTGGCACAGACTGCTGTCCACGTTAGAGTTCAGCAAACGCAGCGCTGGCCTGATCCTGTAATTCGGTCTCGTTGTTATCCCTTTCCACCTTTTTATATTTCTGCAATCTTTAAATCACATTATTGCTTCTTTTTACACTTTGCCATTAACTTTCATTTCACATTTCTCCATTTTTGCTTATCCATAAATAGCATAAGCACTCACTTTTCTCTTAAGTACTTTCTTTAATTCTTCAGTGTCTTTTTCCTCCCCTCTAAATCTTTCATTTGCGCTCACATTTTCCATTTCTTCTATTTCCCCTCTCCCAAATGTCTCCTTACAAACTGCAAAATCACCTATAACCGCTCATATCCATAAGAGCTTCATTAGTGGGGACACAATTTGTCTGTTGCGTGCAGCACAATGAAAATCCGGCCCTGAGAGGGAATACAAACATTTCATTATACAGCAATGACATAAAAAACAGAGAGAGGAACACTGAAAGAAAGAGAAATTACTAAAAGGGGAAGTGTGCAATTTCTGCACGAGCGGCAACAAATCAAACTGCAATCTGTGAATATTAAAACTGATAAAAACACTGATTTTAAAGCAAAGGTTATGAGTTTAGGGTGGGATGGGGGAGTGTTTGAAATGTGTTTGAGAACTGCAATTTGGTTCTATTAATGTTGCTAAAATTACACACTCAAGTACTTAATTAATTTTAACTGTCCGTTGACTCAATTTTTTTTATAACTAAATACTTAAAATTGTGTTAGCTATTGGTGATGGATAAGATATATATACAGTATATATATATATATATATATATATATATATATATATATATATTTGTCCAAGTATATCATCATTAAAAAAAAAATAAGTCGACCTTTTTTTTTTTTAAAGCAATTGTCATAGTAGGGTAAATTTACCCTGCTATGACAACTGCTTTAAAAAAAAGTTTGACTTATTTTTTTAATGATGATATACTTGGACAAAAAAATATATACTTTTTTTGCATCCCTATTTTCCTCATCATCATTTCTAAAAAAATTTATAAAAATTAATAATTGATTACATTGGACTGAAGAGAAAATACATTTCCATCACTCAAATCGTCCATTTATAAAATATATTGACATGTACCTGTAAAATATTCAGTGCAAAAAAAAAAATAATAATAATATTTGAAAATTTGTTAGTTTTACTATATTTATAACTGTGGAAACACATCACAATCTGTAAAAAGAGTATATATAATATATATTAAAAAAGACAAGCAGCAGTAAAATATTCAGCGCTAATCCGTTCATCCACATATTTGACTGCTCTTCTGATATTTACTCGCACACATATTAGCAAATCAAGATTAGCTCCAACATGCACCACAGTCATTTTGAAACAGTCAGTATCACTCAAAGCCTTCCTGTAATTACATTGTTAATGCAGATTAGCACTGAATATATATGTATATATATATATATATATATATATATATATAAAAATATAAAAAAAAGGATCACAGGGAAGGAGTGCAAGGCATACAGAGAAACTGCCCCTTCAGCAGCCCCTCACAAGAAAGAAAAACATGAAACGCTCATTAGAGGGAGGTGTACATTTCGTTTATAGCCAAGAACACGAGTCTGTAATTATTCTTTTATTTGTTAAGTTCATTATTCAGGAGTTTGGAAAAAGTGAAAAGGGGAGGAGGGTGGGGTTTAAATAAGGAGAAACAGCCCACTTAGTTGTCAGGGACCACAGAGGGAACAACAAGGGAAAAAAGACAAGAAATTGGGGATGCACAATTAACTTTAATTCCGTACAATCACTTTCAATTCCACACGCTGCAGTAATGAGTGCGTTTTAGCAAAGATTAGGCCTATATCCATTGTCATACTAATTTCTTTCTTTTGTGGCATGCACAAGGAAAGGGATGAAAGAAGTTGAAAGGAAGAATTGAAGCAGACCGAGGGAGAAGCCTGGAGAGCAGGATGACTCTGTATTAAACGATTGGCAGTGTCAATCAGAGCCAATGTTTCGTTTTCTCCATCTCTGTCCTCACACAGAAGAAAATCCTCGGAATGGCACTTATTAACAGCCCCTCTGCTGTTCTTAATTGTAGGCTGACAAAGCCTGTCTTTGGCTTTGGGAGAGAGGGACAAAAGCAGCTCTCAAACATCATAGTCACGGACGTCTGAACAGCTCATGTACATCTGAATAGCACTTTGTATAATGAGTCAGAGCACTGAATGTTATGAATTTTGTCAGTGCCAAGAGGTGGAACTTGAGTTTGAGAAACAATAGTGAGTGGCTGTTTGCCGCTGATTAGTGCTGTGCTGTTTATTGCCTACTAGGCTGTCACTCTTTCAACCTTGTCACATAAAAGGGAACAGAACTATTATTAAACTTGACTGCTCGTCTGAACTCTGACTCGGGTGAAACGGACAAAATCTACAGTCTGCAAATCTGAAAATTGCAGCTAATGATTAGCTGGAATGTTTAAATTATATCAATAGCAGTGTTGGATAAGACTCATATTTAGGGTTAGAGGTTTGAACAAACCCCAATGACCCAAATGCAGGGCAATTCATGTCTGTGGTAGCGCATAGCGCAAAATCGCTAGCCCGACGTCCCGGGGCTATTGTGTTTTCCAGTCGGGCTACCAAAATGTATCACCACCCAGTGATATAGAATCCCTTCCTTGATTTGTGTCGTTTACTAGCTTGTATGGGTAAAACGGATCATAGTTGATCGTTTGCACGTGTTTCTAAGTCTTGCCAATTTAAACATTCAAGTGTTTTAAACCATTCACGCGCAGTAGGAGCTGCACACACTCATTCAAAGTGTACACAGAGAACCACATTTCAGACAATGTGTGTACACAGAATTGATCCCTCTTTCGCATATCCTTGCATCTGAATGAACACATACACACAAAATTCTCTCAAAATAACTGTCTCGGCAAGTATTCTCGTAAACACAATTGATTATGTCTTAAGTGAACGTAAACAGTGGAGAGAGAAATCTCAAGAGCATCATTATATCGGATCCATGCATTCGGTCTTAAAGGGGCAGCAGCCTATAAATACCTGCTGTTCCATAAGCGCCACCTGCTGTCAGAGAGTAACATTCTGTTTTTGCTTCAAACTTCGAAATTATACAATCTAATTGCAATCTAAATAACATGCATTTAGCATCTTTGTTTGGATCATGATTAAAATGCAGTGTCCTCTGATTTTAAATGGAAAAAGCACAGCCAAAGCCTTACTTTGTTTATACGAAGATATTTATATTAAGATATTTATTTTATTTGTATTTAATTATTTGATTTGGATTAGTTTAAAAATTTCAAGTTAGTTTTATTATTTGACATATTTCAATTTCACAAAGAAATGTGCAGCATTTTGTTGGAGAAATAATAAAAGGATACCTTTTCACTTATAATTAGTCTTAAATCTCATTTGGTTAAAAAGAAAAATTGTGAGAAAATTGTATTGTGAAATCAGTATCATGAATCGTATCGCATTAGGAGTTGAGTGAATCATTACATCCCTATATGCTACTAGTTTTTGCTGTGGTATCAAAGAAGTATTATGTTATTTAAAGCTGCAGTCCGTAACTTTTGTGTTCAAAATGTATAACAGTTATATAATAAGCGAGTACACCGTGAATCCATTTTCCAAATCGTGTTTTTGGCTTGTTCTGAATCACTACGTTACACCTATAATAAGTGTTTATATTCGGGCTATTTAGACTGGTTCGGGTAGGTACAGCTGCGGAGTAGCTCAGTACCTGCGTGATTCACCATAGACATAAACAGAGAGAAGTAGCTCCGGCTACAATGTTCTTCCGCAAGACGCACGCAGTTCTGTTTATTAACCGCTTTGTATAATGAGTCAGAGCACTGAATGTTATGAATTTTGTCAGTGCCAAGAGGTGGAACTTGAGTTTGAGAAACAATAGTGAGTGGCTGTTTGCCGCTGATTAGTGCTGTGCTGTTTATTGCCTACTAGGCTGTCACTCTTTCAACCTTGTCACATAAAAGGGAACAGAACTATTATTAAACTTGACTGCTCGTCTGAACTCTGACTCGGGTGAAACGGACAAAATCTACAGTCTGCAAATCTGAAAATTGCAGCTAATGATTAGCTGGAATGTTTAAATTATATCAATAGCAGTGTTGGATAAGACTCATATTTAGGGTTAGAGGTTTGAACAAACCCCAATGACCCAAATGCAGGGCAATTCATGTCTGTGGTAGCGCATAGCGCAAAATTGCTAGCCCGACGTCCCGGGGCTATTGTGTTTTCCAGTCGGGCTACCAAAATGTATCACCACCCAGTGATATAGAATCCCTTCCTTGATTTGTGTCGTTTACTAGCTTGTATGGGTAAAACGGATCATAGTTGATCGTTTGCACGTGTTTCTAAGTCTTGCCAATTTAAACATTCAAGTGTTTTAAACCATTCACGCGCAGTAGGAGCTGCACACACTCATTCAAAGTGTACACAGAGAACCACATTTCAGACAATGTGTGTACACAGAATTGATCCCTCTTTCGCATATCCTTGCATCTGAATGAACACATACACACAAAATTCTCTCAAAATAACTGTCTCGGCAAGTATTCTCGTAAACACAATTGATTATGTCTTAAGTGAACGTAAACAGTGGAGAGAGAAATCTCAAGAGCATCATTATATCGGATCCATGCATTCGGTCTTAAAGGGGCAGCAGCCTATAAATACCTGCTGTTCCATAAGCGCCACCTGCTGTCAGAGAGTAACATTCTGTTTTTGCTTCAAACTTCGAAATTATACAATCTAATTGCAATCTAAATAACATGCATTTAGCATCTTTGTTTGGATCATGATTAAAATGCAGTGTCCTCTGATTTTAAATGGAAAAAGCACAGCCAAAGCCTTACTTTGTTTATACGAAGATATTTATATTAAGATATTTATTTTATTTGTATTTAATTATTTGATTTGGATTAGTTTAAAAATTTCAAGTTAGTTTTATTATTTGACATATTTCAATTTCACAAAGAAATGTGCAGCATTTTGTTGGAGAAATAATAAAAGGATACCTTTTCACTTATAATTAGTCTTAAATCTCATTTGGTTAAAAAGAAAAATTGTGAGAAAATTGTATTGTGAAATCAGTATCATGAATCGTATCGCATTAGGAGTTGAGTGAATCATTACATCCCTATATGCTACTAGTTTTTGCTGTGGTATCAAAGAAGTATTATGTTATTTAAAGCTGCAGTCCGTAACTTTTGTGTTCAAAATGTATAACAGTTATATAATAAGCGAGTACACCGTGAATCCATTTTCCAAATCGTGTTTTTGGCTTGTTCTGAATCACTACGTTACACCTATAATAAGTGTTTATATTCGGGCTATTTAGACTGGTTCGGGTAGGTACAGCTGCGGAGTAGCTCAGTACCTGCGTGATTCACCATAGACATAAACAGAGAGAAGTAGCTCCGGCTACAATGTTCTTCCGCAAGACGCACGCAGTTCTGTTTATTAACCGCGCCATTGAGCGCCAAAAGTTACGGACTGCAGCTTTAAATAATAAAGAACCATTTTTTTTTCCCGCTCATCTGCAAATTGATCCGAGCCGTGGGTTTTGTGATCCGTTGCACCCTTACTCTCTTAACAGAGTCTTTTTAAAAAAAAATTTATTCAGGCTAGTTCAATTAATTTTGGGCTACCAAAATCTGAAGAATGTCTGCCCTAAGGGCTACCAGCGATTTAAAAAAATTTGCGAGCCCTGGAATGAGACCTAAATTGTGTGCATTGTTGAGGAGATATTAAGTTTTAAAGCAACTGCATTGCAAATTTTGCATGGTGAATGACAAGATTCGATTGATGTATTGCTCTTATCTGTAAGATCAAAACTGAAAGTGTAATTTAAGTTATTTTCGGTGTTATCAGGAGAAGATGCCACAAAACGCGTATCCGCGTTAGTCGACCTCAGAGGGTTAAAAGAGAGACAAGAACCATCTCAATCGACAGCACTTGTGTCATAATGTTGACTTTCACAAAAAAATTTCTGTGCACTTGTCCCTCCAAAAAAAGCACATTTTCATACATTAAAAGAGGTTCAGTACAAATAATCTCAATCGACAGCACTTGCGACAATGTTGAATATAACAAAAAAATGTAAATGCACTTTACAGTGAAAATTCCCTTACTAAACTTTTCTGTGTGTACCGTAGTTATATCCAATTTTACAACACCACAAAATGACTCTAAAAATGATGATTTAAACTGCTTTACACCTCAAATAATAAGTTTTAGCAGAGGAATTAATGTAAGTGCTAAAATTATAAGCTTCACGTTTCTGCTTTTATGTCCTCAAAAAATTGGCCCCATTTACTTGTGCCTCACCGTACTCTATTATTTTTAAAGAAAAGAACAGATGAGTCAAAATTATTATTTGTAGTAATCAAAATTATACCACAAGTGCTTTTGATTGAGCTTTACTTGCACTGAGCTCCGAACATTGCATTTTCGGGCACAGAGGAAATAAAAAGTTACAAAGAGATGCCTGAACATGGACAGAAAGGTGTTGTCATGCTGTAATCATTCTATTGCCTCTCTTAGCTCAAAACCATTCGATTCCATCACATTCTCTTCAAGCTCAGATTGCTCTTGTTTCAATACATCACTGCTGAACTTTTAAAGATGGGAATCAAGAAAACAGCAACATGGGGTCGATCTGGCAATCACTGCTCTTCTAGATAAAGAGAAAGCATCCCCAGCCAGCAGAGCTGTGCAGTCCGAGGTTAAATGATTTGAACTTCTGACTTACCGTGTAACTGGCCTAGAAAGGAAAATAGCCAGCTACTGTCTGATGCAATTCTCTTAGATACTCAGCGTATGCTTGGGAAAAGCTATTGTTAGAATGAATGTTTTGTCTGCAAACAATTTTGCGTTATGAATTACACACAAGTTGCCATGTCCTTTTACCCATGGTCAAACACTGTACGCACGAATACTGATAGCAGTTTAGTAATGTGTCAAAGCAATAGAAGATTGTAAACAGCACGTGAGCATAAATTCACACAAGAAAGGTCACATTATATACACATTCTCGCTCTTTCTGTGTCTCTCCATTACGGACACTGTGCGGTATCTGTAAGTGTTAAACTTCATGCTCTATAAAGGCATTTCACATTTGTTGGCACTAATTGTAGCACAATTCTTCTTAGTAACTGCTAAAAGGCCATGTCATTTAATTTAATTCATTCTAGATGCAGAGAAGAAAAAACAAGTAGTTTGGTGAAGGATGTGTTCTACATACTGTAAAAAATCCAATTAACAAAATGTTGGAAGGGCAAAAATATTTAAGTTGAGCTAATTTTATTGCTTGGGCTTAGTTGAGAGGACATATTATATTAAGTCTATTATACAATTGTAATTATACAATTAGCTATGCTAATGTTGACTAAACTAATAAAAACGAACCCGGCCAACACAGATCATTCTGCACGTGCACGAGCCTGAGTGACTTTGTGGGAGAAACAGTGCCATCTTGTCAAGTTCACGAGTCAGGAAAGTTAGGGTGACCATACGTGCCATTTTCCCAGGACGCGTCCTGGCCAGGATTTCTATATTGCCTAAAATATCTAGGTTTTGGCTTTGTTTGCATATGCAGACCGATCGGTGTATGACATCAAAGTACCCCGAGAGCATTTTGAAAGCATAAGGAAGCATCTGTATGGTATTTTGATGTCATACACCGATCGGTCTGCACACGCAAACAAAGCCAAAACCTAGATAGTTTAGGCAATATAGAAATCCTGGTCAGGACGCATCCTGGGAAAATGGCACGTATGGTCACCCTAGGTAAGTGGCACTAAATAAATGTTATTTTTTAGACTAAATTTTATCGACAAAAACATACAGCATATCCGATGTTTCTGAGTGGATATTTAGAAGTGTTTTATAAGTTGTGTGTCCGAAGAAAATTGAATATTTAAGCTATGTTAAATGTATGTCAAGTTCAAGCGTCAGGTAAGTGGAACTAAATTTGTACTTAGACTGAATTTATCAATACTTGTATATTAAAAAAAAGGTGTAAACGTATTATTTAAAACGTATATATTTATACACAAAAGTACAACATATATAAAAACATTGAATAAGCTTTGTATGACTATGTCTGAGGGAAATGAGCTGAAGTAAAGGGAACGTGGTCTTTCTTCTCGTTTAATCCATAAAACACTGTTTCTCAGTTTCTGGTCTCGTGAAGGCGCTTCGGAGAGGAGTTCGTCGTTCCCAACGAGAATAGAATCCTTTCACAAGGCTGTTATCAAAGCAGACTGCGTCTCAGTCAGTTCCCTAGGTAGTGAATCACTAGATCATGCACACGAGTCCCTGCACTGGTAAAGACACCATGGCTTAGTAAACATTGGGACAATTGATCAATCCATTTGTAAAACGTCACCACTGGTATTTATCAACAACAGGCAGGGATATTTTGATATTATTTTAATGCTGTTTAAGGTAGACTTATAATATGAAATGTGCATGTTCTTTTACAAATCCTTGCAGCTAATGAACAGTCAACATCAATGCTCCCCGTGTTGTGCGATGGATCGAGATTTTTTGTGTGCCAAAAAAAATGGTTGCAACTTCTGTTTCATCACAAATTTAATTAACTGGTATTACATTTTAAATGATTTAAAAGGCATCATTTCATTTCTTGAGATAAATTGTACTTTATTTCTCCATCAGGGTGTGGCCAAAGGTTTCATTGGTGCTTTCTCATCATTGCAAGTTTTTAGATGCTGGCCAGTCACTTCTTCCAAGGCTCCAAACACTGCCATGTGACCAGACTGCTCCACTGCAACTACATAGTGTGTGTGTACTTTCAACACTAAGACTTAAGGTAATATGTGTAAAAGTTAAGAGTGTTTACTACAATTAAAATGTGCTTTATTGTTCTCAGTGGCATCTACGCTAATATTAGACAGTCTCATTCTTATTCCGAGGTCACCGTAGCCACCAGATCCAGTCTGTATCCAGATCGGATAGTGGATCAGCACCTTGAGACGCCCTCGACAGCCCTGAATGTCAGCGGAGACCAGGACAACTAGATGAGCCCCAGAGACAGATCCCCAGAGAAGACCTTGTCACCTAGACAGCCATCGGGACAAGACCACAGGAACCAGACCAGTCCTCTGCACAATCTGACCTGTGTTGCAGCCTGCAATTAAACTGTTGGATTCGTCTAGCCAGAGAAGAACAATGGAGTTTTGGTTCCGTCGACACACATTTTTCTGTTTAATACTGTAAAGCTGCTTTGGCACAATTTGTAGTGTAAAAAGCACTATGTAAATACAGTGACTGGACTTTACTTGACTCAGTTCAGTTGAACTGTAACGCCCGGTTCGTTTATTTTTTTTCTGACTTCTGCCTCATTTTAAAGATGTAATTGTGAACAGTAGTAATATTTGTAAATGTTTGTTTGCAAACATTTTGTTTAACTTGTTTAGTCTTTAAATTAATTAAACAAATGTTTAAAATAAATTTTGCAGTTGTATTACAAATGTAATGTTTGACAACTGGAGCATTTTAAAGGGATAGTTCACCCAAAAATGTAAATTTGCTGTTATTTTATTGACCCTCAGGCCATCCCAGATGTCAGTGACTTTTTTTCTTCAGTAGAACAGTAAAGAAGATTTTTATCTGAAACGGTGATCCTTGGCAATTCATACACTGCACGTCTGTGGCTGCCGGTTTTTGATTGTTTAGCTTCATAAGGCCTCAATGTGTCCTCGGGAGCCTTTGGTAATTTGGTCTTGTCTGTATATGTTTATTTGACTCTCAAAAGTCAGCAGCCAGAGACATGCAGTTTATGAAGTGCAATGTTTTCACCTAAAAATGTCCATTATTGTTCAATTGAAAAAAAAAAAGTGAACTACATCTTGGATGGATTGAGGGCGAGTCAATTAACAGCAAATTTTCATTTTTGGGTGAACTATCTCTTTAAGCCTGCAGGTTTAGTCTGTATGACAAATGTTATAAATGCAGATTGTTATTAGGTAAAGGCTATTATGTGTTGTAATGTGTATGTTTTAGTGATTGATAGACACCAGGTAATAATTTTCTTAAACTCAATATAAAATATAATAACTAGTTCCACAGCAATTTCTTATGATGCCCAAATAATAAATCTTAGTTGAGGTAACATATGAAAAACATGGAGTGAATGGTTCAATTTTAATTGACGCAATTTGCTGTAGTTTTCTAAATGTTTGACCAATTAAATAATTTTAGTTGAATGGACTATAAAACTATTTCAGTAAACGTTGAGCCAACTAAAAAAAAATAACAATTCAGGCAACACTTTGAAGACAGAAATTGACTGAACGTAAAATTTCTGTGGAACTTGTTACTAAATAATAATTAGTTGAAATGGCTTGAATTTTTTTTACAGTGTAGTATGCTTTTTTTTGGTATTTTGTAATTATTGGTTTATGTGCATCTGTCAGATAGACATCATTGGACATTACATCAAATCTCACTGGGTTTTTTTCAGCGCTTCACACCATGAACACAGTGTTTTTAGGATGATGTTTCAAGTTAAAAATTCAGTTTATTTTTACTGAATAAAAAAATGTATCTGCCTGAATAGGCATACGTGTTGTTTTACGCACAGTCTAGTGTTTTCATCCAGCATATTTGATGCAAAATCCCACAAATTCTCATAAAAAAAAAAAAAACTGAAAACTGGGTATAAAGTCAGTATTATTTGTATATTTATACATAGACAATGTATATGTGTTACATATGTTCGGTTTACATAATTATATATGGAAGAGCAAATTTTCATGCATATGTTGGGCAACAGTGTAATAATACATCTAAAACATGCCTCCATGTCAGTTCCAGCTGATGTAGATGTTTATAATTAGGGGTGCACATACGTTTTTCAGCCTGGTTCTCATATGAGAACCTGGAGATTCGGTTTGGTCCTCACACGGCACATGGTGTGACCCATCAAATATAACCATTAAAAAAAATATATATATATATAAAATAATAAACTAAATAATAAAGTGTGATAATACCATTTTAAAATAAAAAGGGAGTATTAAATACAATTACAATTATTTTATAGTAAACTTAAATAAAATGCTAATATTTTTTATTATTTTTATTTTAACCTTAATTATTATTTTTAATTTGAATTATTTTCATTTTTCATTTTCAAACTTAAAAATCACCAAGCTTTTATTTTGGAGGGTTGCCGGCAAGTAAGTAAATGCGCTTCGGGGTTTAGCACTGCCGATTAGAGCGTCAACTGAATGAAATGTCACAGTTTTGCATTGTGCTTTGAAAACGTTAGCGGGTAGCCTAGATTTATGCTTTCAGTTTGAATAGAAATCTTATACAGTACAGTTTGTCGTTCTAAAATGGTAATTGTGCATTAACAGCTGTCAACCATGTCGGTAGACAAACGCGCGCTCTGAACTAATTTACACAGCGCATTTCTTATTTTGGTCGAGCATGCAGACCTGCGTACCGCTTATGTGCACCCCTGTTTATAATGCAACAAAAACGAGATAAACACCATAAAAAAAGAATCTTGCTAGAGAATTTTTAAAATGACAGTACTCCCAAAAATCTCTATTCTGTCATAATTTACTCACCTTTATGTCATATTTCTCATTGTGCAACACAAAAGAATGAAATTAAATGTGACAAAATGTTAATTTTTGAGTGAACTATTCCATTAAGAAGACATTGCCATCAAGGTATGATCCCTGTGCCTTACAAAAATCTGTCAAAGGAGCCAGAGGTCAGCTTTTGTTGGTTAAACCAGTGTAGAAATCTATGACAAGTCTAAGAGAGAGAGAGAAAGTGACAGAACGAATAACCATTGTGCTAGTAGCGGATCTACCATGATCAAATCCTCAAACAACTCATCAAATTCCCATTAGCCTCTGGAAGGATGAGGCAGCGCATGTACAGCAGCGGCAGCAGTCAGTCAGTGCAGTTCCAGTGGGAGAGAGAGACACTAAGAGCCGGAGCAGAGAGCAACACGCTGCGCAGGAACCCGCCTTCGCTTGGCAGGAGTTGGAACTCCTAACAGAATCAAAGACTGCTTTTCTTCCCATTGAGACACACGGGCTCAGAGGTCAGCTTGCCTTTCTTGGACCAAGATGGAGAAAAACTGAATAAATGGGCTTTGTGAGACAATGGGTTATTGCTGTGTGGGCAGGCGTTTGTAGCACTGTGGCCTCTCGCTTTGACGAAATAAAAAGGGAGCGAGAGATGCTGCGTTTCGACTGCCACGATAAAAGTAAATACTTTACCCTTCTTTGCCTGATAGGGCTTCCTGTCTGTGCCACACTGTGTAAACATTTAGATGTACTGTGAACTTGAGAGATGCGTGCCTGGAAATAAATGTACAGTGCTTTGCAAACAAGTCTGTGCCATATCATAAGCCACAGATGAAGTTACATGTTATAAAGGACAAAAACAAAAAGATCTGAGTAAACAACAGTGTTAAATAAGAATTCCATTAGGGAAGACCACAAGCTTAAAATGTATTTGATAGAGCAGTGAAACTTTTAAAAAAAAGTGAGGGGGAAAAAAACGACAGAAGATTCCCGTGGGATACTCTGGCCTCATATGGGTCCTGTCAATCAAAAGCTTGTGTGAAACCTCAAGAGGCTAGATCAGAATGGACAGAGGTGAGCTAAGAAAACTTACTTTCCCACAGTCATCAAAAATTGAATCTTCATAAATAAATAGGAAGGTTTATGTAAATAAATAAATAAATAAATACATACATACATTTTGGTTAAAAAAATCTTGACTTACTTTAATGGTTCAATTTAGAATCGTTTTTAACTAAACAATGCTTTTCCTTGATTTAAACACACTTTTTCCAAAGCAAGTTTATTTATGCAACCTACATTAAAAAGGGAAATTTAACACCTAAAATTTTTATGCTACTGTCGCAAGTCAAATAACACTAATCTAGTTAAGTTTGGCACAATTTTAAGGACTTTTTTCTCAATATTAAGAGTGTGATATACAGATGAACTCGTGTACACTGTGTTATTCACTTCTCATGCTTGTTACACAGCTCCATTGTAACAGGGAATCTATCCAAGAAAAAGATCAGACAGAGAAAAAGAGAGCTAAATTGCTGAACGATTAATTTTCATCAGCAGCCAGTCTCACTGACGGGACTTAATCCAAAGCTAAGCCGATTAACAAACTGATATTTGTGTTCCTACTATTCCCCACAAGTCTTGCTACTGGCACGGCTCCTAAATGTCACGGAAGAGACTGATTTAAATTCACAGCCGTCTTCAGACAGACTGAAGCGATAACCGATACAGATCACAATAATGAGTAATACAGCCAACTAAACAACAGCACACTGCAGTGGTCAGATCTCTCATCATCATAATCATTAACCCTTTCATTAACTTTGCAATCAACAGAAGGACACACTTTAATTATTCTCCATATTACAACCTGGAACTGATGAGACAATTTATACACAACAATATCTCCTTAAAATTAACATGAATGACAGAAATAAGACAATTTAAAATATTTATTTTTAATATGTAATATTAAATATTTTATTTATTCATACTTGTCAACTATACATATTAAAGCAATTATAGACTTCTGTGTTTAGACTTGCTTATACGTCATTATATTAGGGCAGTTAAAACTTTATTTCCTTTAATTTGCATAGGCTAAAACTGTCCTGCATATGGAAAAGTGTGTCATATGCCAAACTTTTTTTAATAGCATTTTTACCTTAATGTTCTTTTAAAGTGCACCTGTGATGTGACGAATCGATTTTTACAAGTGTTAAAATTTCAAATGTCTCCATATGAATGAGCTCATAATACCTGCATGCACAATAATTATAGATGAACTGGAAACATTTAGCCTACAACAGTTTTAGATGAAGTATAACTACACAACATCTTGAACTACCCAACAATATTTCAGTCTAAAACTATTGTTGTTCAAACTGATGTTGTTGTGTGTGTAGGTTATTGTTCTTCACACCTGAATTTTCAAAACAGTTCTTCATGAAACTTAAAAAGTCTGCTCAACACACAAGTGGTTTTGCTACTGTTGCAAGCAAAAGAACACAAACAGGAGCTATACAATATATAATTTCTTTTAAAAAATAAATGTTATTTACTTTTAACAACTGTAACTTTGCTGAATATCCTACAGTGTTGTTGTTGTTTTTACCTGTAAACCCATTAAAATCGCTCTCCCTTCAGGCTTTTTAATTTATTTAATCTAAAATAACAATTGGATCAGCATCGCGTCTCCTCCGGCAGCGCAGCGGAGCGCAGAAGTGCGTCAGGAGCGCGTGTCTTTGCCAATGACACTGAGATCAGTAACGAACCACAAGACCTGATTAGTTCGTGCTCTTTACCTGCTTTCGATTAGTCATCTGAAATGGCTCGATTTTACCCGTTAGTTAATAGTCAGTGTGTCTAATCGTCACTGTAATAACTGACTGAGGTGAAAACGAACAACGCAAAACGCGCATAAAGACACAAGAGAAACATTTGAAATAGTTTCGAGGTTTTCGAATGGCGTAATGCTTCTCTATAAAAGTTTTCTTGGATGCATTTAATTAGGTCAATTCAGCTCGACTGTGATGGAGGATCGGTGGCAACAGAATAATTTATACTACTATAATCGATATTGAGGTTTCATATTGATGAATTTGTCTGTTCTAGATGGATCTATGTTTGAAAATTTGTTACGATGACTATTCATCAATGCATGTGTTTGCGTGTGTGAGAGAGAATGAGTATGCTTTGCTTAAATTATTGCTTTGCGTTTTATTTTATATTCTATATTGCTATTATAGTTTTAATAACATTGTTTTTAAAGATGATATATTATATAGTTGGATTATGCATTATTTGCATGCATATATGTACATGCCAATAAAGTACAGAGAAAGTGGGAGAGAGAGGAAGGGAGGGCGATTTGTGATTTAGACCATCTCGGTTCATATACTACCACCATGTGGAGATCTGAACGCCACATTGATGCGTATTCAGGCTATTCTTATGTCATAAAATAGCAAATCTGCCAATTGTGTTGTGTTATATTTTCCGAAAAGCTATTTGCATTCCAAACGCAATGAGTCTGTTTAGTTGAGCAAACTTTTCAATAAAACACATTCGAAATAAGACTATGAATTCCTACTAAAATGACACAATAAGACAGCTTACGTATAACAGTGTTTTTGCTTTAAAAAAATGAAACGGATGAGAAATCAAATATTGTGCATTAGATTGCACGCTGACATTTTAAGTTTCCAGCCCCCGAAAAGTCCACCACAAACCAGTCACACGCACCAGAGGTTCGACTCAAGGCAACAGAAGTGACTTTTCACATGCATGGAAAGCAATGACCACTCCAACTCTTTCTCAGACAGTGTGTACGGACTGAGAATAACAAAACAAACATCCAGTGAGACTGAATGCCCCTTTCAGTGCCACTTCAGCAGTGCCACTCTGCGCTATCAGTGCCACTGCTCCAACTGTATGCCAGTTTATTTCACACCAACACACATAAGAGACTCTGTGCGTGAAATCTATGCATCATTGTGGTGCTGAATGAATGGTACACATGTACCATCACAGTAACGCATATATACTTCAGGGTTTTATTGTTAAGAGAAAAGAACAGACACAATAATGGTTCCTCGCACCAGAGGATGGGTACCGCGAGAAGCATCCACAAAAAGTAAGCAGAGCTCAAAGGTGCGTGCACGAGACGCATAAATACCTTTGCGCACGAGACGACGGTCGGTCGTTTACTCACCTTGCTGCGAGTCGATGAGACGGAACGCCACAGAAGTGAGAAGAAACCCGAGGCAACACAGAGAAGATGCCAGCTTCATGTTTGAAGTTGCCCGTGTATTTCACATGTCCAACACCATATCCTTTTATTTTAAATGTCTTAAGACAGGAACGCAACTGCGGTGGAGTGACTTCTCAAGTGCTGCTGTTGCGTGTCAGAGTAAATAACGTGGTAAGACGTCCAGTTTAAATGGTAAAATAGTCCTCAGGAACGAGTGTAAAAGTTCAGGTGCGAGAAATTCGCTGTATAGTGTTTTGACAGGATCTCGACGCAAGGCTCATGCACATTACTCTCTTCAGACGCTCTTCAGCGCTGCGCACAAAGCCTAAGACACGCCCCCACCAAACTCCGCACCGCCCTCCGCTGATCTGATTGGTCCAAAGTCTGTATAATTAGACAAGAACCCGCCCTCCCACACTCAACGTAAGATTTTGATTGGCTCAAGAAGCGGTCTCGTCTAAATACACCTGTCTTGTTCTGCATACGGCGTCTTCTTCAACTGGGCGTTTGTTCACATTTCAAGAGGTTTTTAAAGGTTTTCCCATGACGGATTTCCGGAGAACGCAGAACAGAGTTACAGCTCTACAGAAGTTATGTGTAGTACACTTACAAAAGTATCAAAAAGTACCACTATTTCCACAGCAGCATCACAGGACCACCCCAGCCTTTTTTTGTAAAGGTTGGCTATATCTCTAAATAGCCTATGGTTTATAATATTTACAGTACAAGCTTCATGTTTGTCAATCTTTTAATGTCAGATTTCAATGAATTTACATGATCTTTTTATGAGCTTCTTGATCACTTAGATTACTGTAATGATTATTAAAAATCACAATTTAGCATTTTATATAACTATAACATTTCCATGGCTTCTCCAGAGCTGGAAATCACAATCTTAAAATGTCCTGATATGTTACTGTGTGAGCCCTGCAGTGCTATCAATGAAAGGAACACTATGATAAAGTGCTACAGAGAAAATCTAGCTTTCTATATTAGTAGTCCCTGACTTAGTTGAGCATCCCTGGATCTCTAAAGGCTGAAAACTCTTGGTTCGGACCAACAAGCTACAACCTGACACTTAGCCAAGTCACTTCAATGACACACTGCACGTCGTGCACACCTACTATCAAAGACGAGGACAGACAGAAGCAATAATACAGTAAGCATCTGGGGTATGCTTCACACACCCTCATATAAATAGGCCACATTACTCAAGAACAAAAGAAACATAAAATGCAAAGTTTGGATATTCTATTGTTTTGATTTTGACTAAAACTGCCAATGTTTCAGTGCACCTCAATATATATATCTGTTAATATTACAAGGTGTGTGTGTATATATGTATATACACACACAGGGCCTAAAACTAACTTTTTGCCACACCTGCCAATGGCCGGTAACATGATAAAATTTACCAGCCAAAAAATTGTTTTTACCGGCCATGAAACTCTTTTTTGCAAAAACTACTACAGTTATTAGCCTACTACTACAATGACTAAATATAATTTTACAATATTTTTAATTTGTCCTGCTGGTGCATTTTCCCTCAATTTTCCCTATTAATTATAGCCATTCAACATTACAATATAATTGAAAGCCATTATTTTTAACATTTAATAGGCTCTGAAATATATAACAACTTTTAATTTAAGTGATTTTAAAACGGTCTTCACAAACTATATTATATATGCATAAACTATGCCTATACATCTTTATTCAAGCTATAAAAGTTAATCAGCGACTAGAACAGTCCAAGGATTTCTCTTTTTCTTTGATTTACATCAATGACAGACTTAAGCAGGTTTCACTTTAAAATCAGCGCTGTCTCTTTAAAAACACGCATCCGATTTTCTCCCAACTCTTTACAGTCAATTAAGACTTTATAACTCATTTAAGACTACGTTTACAAGTTAACTCGCCAAAACCGCGCATTTTGACATAATTGTGTGTGTTTTCGTGCGTTGAAGCGCTACTGGTGAGCTGTCTGAAGCGGCTCAGCGAATGCGTACAGCCGAACGTGCAGCCTTTCAAACTGAAACATACATATAAAATTAATATATTATAAAGTGTGTGTGTATGTATGTATGTATATATATATATATATATACACACACACACATTATAATATATATATATATACACACACACTATGTGGTGATTAAATGAAACTGGGTTGACCTTAGAAAATCCTATGCACTTAATTTTTTTACATCACATGTATGATGGAGTCAAAGAAGGGTTTGACAGCCCGTTCTGCTGGTGTGGCGTAACTGCATAGTTACTGTAGTACTGACCTTTCACCACAGGAGGGAGTCATAACCACACCTCTGAGGTTACCGAGGGTCAGAGCCAGCAGGAGATCGTCTCGGGTTACTTATGTAACCATGGTTCCCTGAGTAGGGAACGAGACACTGCGTCCTCTAGGGGTCGCTATGGGGAACGCCTCGTCGTGACTCGTATCTGAAGCATACATTGAAAAAACACCAACTCGTTGGCCGGCGACAGCCATGACGTCACTACCGGTGCGACTACAGTATAAATCGGTGCCGGGAGCTACACATCATTCACTTCTTCGTCTGAAGCTTGCGTCCGCAGCATGGCAAGAAACCTAGAGGACGCAGTGTCTCGTTCCCTACTCAGGGAACCATGGTTACATAAGTAACCCGAGACGTTCCCTTTCATGGGAACTTCGAACTGCGTCCTCTAGGGGTCGCTAGGGGGAACGGTATACCCCCGCCGCCATGCTGAGGGGAGTGCAAGCCAGAACCATGGCGAGCACTAAATACCAACTCTACCATATTGCTATGGGAGTTGCCCCTGGGACGTTTAGACGGCTGTCAGTGACGTTATTCCCTACGGCCAAAGGCCTAGGCTACATACCCCAAAATACTTACCTGTTAGGGCCAGACTCCTGGGCCCGGGGTAGAGCTCAAGGCTTGGAATCAGAAACAGATTCCTTTAAGGGAATACGACCAAGAGCCTAGAATCATACTAGTCTTGGTCTGTCACACAGGGGCTACCGCACGTTTGTCTTGTGGTGAAGGAACTGTCTCAACAGATCCTTAGTAGCAATACCCTGTTAAGTAGGTATCCAGAGGATACATAGGGGGAGTGGTGCCCAAGGCAGAACCGGGGTTTTAAACCACTCAAAAAGAGCACGAAGTCTGGCGCGTAGCTCTTACCATACAGGATTTTTAGAAAAGTGGGCAAAGCATAACGTGCGCACTTACCAGCTATGTGGATTTTAGAAAAGTGGGCAAAGCATAACGTGCACACTTACCACTTATGTGGATTTTAGAAAAGTGGGCAAAGCATAACGTGCACACTTACCACTTATGTGGATTTTAGAAAAGTGGGCAAAGCATAACGTGCACTACACTTGCATACCGTTCTAGGGGTTCTCGTGGCACCCTGAAAAGGCAGCCTATAGATAAAAATAGCGTATCCCCAGACGCTATATCTACGGCTATAATGCTGGAGTGGCTAGCAGTAAATCTGTAGCTGGGGGAGAACATCCAACTCAGACTACGTTTACAAGGTAACTCGCCAAAACCGCGCATTTTGACATAATTGTGTGTGTTTTCGTGCGTTGAAGCGCTACTGGTGAGCTGTCTGAAGCGGCTCAGCGAATGCGTACAGCCGAACGTGCAGCCTTTCAAACTGAAACATACATATAAAATTAATATATTATAAAGTGTGTGTGTATGTATGTATGTATGTATGTATGTATATATATATATATACACACACACACATTATAATATATATATATATACACACACACTATGTGGTGATTAAATGAAACTGGGTTGACCTTAGAAAATCCTATGCACTTAATTTTTTTACATCACATGTATGATGGAGTCAAAGAAGGGTTTGACAGCCCGTTCTGCTGGTGTGGCGTAACTGCATAGTTACTGTAGTACTGACCTTTCACCACAGGAGGGAGTCATAACCACACCTCTGAGGTTACCGAGGGTCAGAGCCAGCAGGAGATCAAGCTGTTTCCACCCAAGCATACAGCCCTGCAAATGACATTGGCTTCTTCTCCTTCTTATTATTATATGCAGACAAGAAGCAACCAAGTTTTGTGATGAATTAAATATTATAAAACATCGGCTGTCACTTAACAAGACACGTTCATGTTCTCATTTGTCAGCTCAAGAGCAAACAACACAATTAAGCGGCAAAATATTCGAATGGGCTTTTTTTTCCCCTTTAAAAAGGCACAATATGTTAGATTTCTTTATTAAAATATACAAAAACCACTAGAACAGTGTTATATATTTTGCAGACTTGTGTACTTACATTATCCCAAATGTTTCGAAGAATGTTTAAAACCAGAGAAGCAATTTTAACTAGTGACACGGACCGTGTCCATAGTGTCATTGTGTCGCCTGCCAATGGCGTCATAACCCCTTGATTTCCGGTTTTGTTTTGTAGAAAACATGGAAACACCAAAGACGCTTTAATATGTTGTGTGTTTTATTAGACAGGTGACGACTGCACAGAGTAGCATTATAACAGAACTTTCAAATGTATCTAGTATGATAAAACAGCGTTGCTTTACTCCACATACTCTCGAGCGGGAGGAGCGGAAGCGGTCGACTGTGGCATAATAAAAGCTCCGCTGCTTTCGAGCCGTGCGTCATGCTCTTTCAGCGGCCTCGTTTCGCTTCGACGGCTTTCAGCCTCACCCTGCTTCATTCTACTACGTTAATAAATCATTAGCTCATCCATGAACATGATTTTGTCCTCCCATGATTCCACACTCAGTCACGGTGTCATCAAATTACTTTTTTTTTTTTAAATACGTGCCCTCTAGCAGTGACAACTTACATATTGTGCGTTTAATAAATCTCTCAGAATGGTATGTATGACAATATCTTCCAGATGCCCTCAATCGCATAATTCATTCTCCGGATTAGGAGAGTGAATAGCAGAGGTTCCGCCGGTTGGCAAAAACACCCTTGATGCCGGCTGTAGAGCTAATCTAATACATGACTCCATGATTTGTTTAATGGATGAGAGTTAGGTGTGCAAGGACCGCCAATAAAACCTGAGCCTCCAGAGACCCTTCCATGCATAATGATTCCAGACACACAATATCCAAGTAATGAAGCGGCTTTATCAAACTAGGCAGAGCTTATTTCCACCAGTGTCCTTCTCTCCTCTGCTATCTCCCATTACACTTCCTGCATTCAAACGGCATCGATGCTCAACAGCCTGCCACAAAATACCAACAGCAGCGTGTGCCACAGAATTAGTTAATTTCAGAAAAAAATGAAATTACTTACATTCAGGAAATGCTATTTCCCGACAGACCATCAGAATCGAGATTATATCAGACTGAATGTATTATGGCTACAGAAGTGGCCAGAAATGGTTCAGGGTACAAACTGAACTGAAATAATTATTCAGGTGTTAGTTATCAAAGCAAAAAAAACAGTCCTATTAAAGTGTCAATCAATGTAAAAACTTTGATTCAATAGGCTGTACATGAAGCTGTTATCTTATCAAGTAAACTCCATATAGTAATATGTTTGCATTTAATTTCCTGTCTGAACGAACATTTGATTCTCTAAAGCAATAGTTCACCCAAAAATGAAAATTTGCTGAAATTTAACTCGCCCTCAGGTCATTCAAGACGTAGTTGAGTTTGTTTCTTTATCAAAACAGATTTGGAGAAATTTAGCATTACATCACGTGCTCGCCAATTGATCCTCTGCAGTGAATGGGTGCCGTCAGAATGGGAGTTCAAACAGCTGATAAAAACACAAATTAATCTACAAGTAATCCACACAACTCCAGTCGATCAGCGTTTTGTGAAGCAAAAGCTTTGAGTACTCTATCCATAGTGTCATTGTGTCGCCTGCCAATGGCGTCATAACCCCTTGATTTCCGGTTTTGTTTTGTAGAAAACATGGAAACACCAAAGACGCTTTAATATGTTGTGTGTTTTATTAGACAGGTGACGACTGCACAGAGTAGCATTATAACAGAACTTTCAAATGTATCTAGTATGATAAAACAGCGTTGCTTTACTCCACATACTCTCGAGCGGGAGGAGCGGAAGCGGTCGACTGTGGCATAATAAAAGCTCCGCTGCTTTCGAGCCGTGCGTCATGCTCTTTCAGCGGCCTCGTTTCGCTTCGACGGCTTTCAGCCTCACCCTGCTTCATTCTACTACGTTAATAAATCATTAGCTCATCCATGAACATGATTATGTCCTCCCATGATTCCACACTCAGTCACGGTGTCATCAAATTACGTTTTTTTTTTTTTAAATACGTGCCCTCTAGCAGTGACAACTTACATATTGTGCGTTTAATAAATCTCTCAGAATGGTATGTATGACAATATCTTCCAGATGCCCTCAATCGCATAATTCATTCTCCGGATTAGGAGAGTGAATAGCAGAGGTTCCGCCGGTTGGCAAAAACACCCTTGATGCCGGCTGTAGAGCTAATCTAATACATGACTCCATGATTTGTTTAATGGATGAGAGTTAGGTGTGCAAGGACCGCCAATAAAACCTGAGCCTCCAGAGACCCTTCCATGCATAATGATTCCAGACACACAATATCCAAGTAATGAAGCGGCTTTATCAAACTAGGCAGAGCTTATTTCCACCAGTGTCCTTCTCTCCTCTGCTATCTCCCATTACACTTCCTGCATTCAAACGGCATCGACGCTCAACAGCCTGCCACAAAATACCAACAGCAGCGTGTGCCACAGAATTAGTTAATTTCAGAAAAAACTGAAATTACTTACATTCAGGAAATGCTATTTCCCGACAGACCATCAGAATCGAGATTATATCAGACTGAATGTATTATGGCTACAGAAGTGGGCAGAAATGGTTCAGGGTACAAACTGAACTGAAATAATTATTCAGGTGTTATTTATCAAAGCAAAAAAACAGTCCTATTAAAGTGTCAATCAATGTAAAAACTTTGATTCAATAGGCTGTACATGAAGCTGTTATCTTATCAAGTAAACTCCATATAGTAATATGTTTGCATTTAATTTCCTGTCTGAACAAACATTTGATTCTCTAAAGCAATAGTTCACCCAAAAATGAAAATTTGCTGAAATTTAACTCGCCCTCAGGTCATTCAAGACGTAGTTGAGTTTGTTTCTTTATCAAAACAGATTTGGAGAAATTTAGCATTACATCACGTGCTCGCCAATTGATCCTCTGCAGTGAATGGGTGCCGTCAGAATGGGAGTTCAAACAGCTGATAAAAACATCATATTAATCTACAAGTAATCCACACAACTCCAGTCGATCAGCGTTTTGTGAAGCAAAAGCTTTGAGTACTCTATCTGTAATATTGCTTTCTCCATGAAAAAAAAAAAGTCTCGACTGATTCAGAAGAGAAATACACACAGATCAAGCACCATTTACATCAGTTCTAAAAAAATCTGTCAGTGGATTTGGATGGGAGAGAACAACAGGGGATGGACTTTTTTACTGGAAGGATACATTGATATGGTATTTTGCCATGAAATGACTGTTTAATGTTAAAAAGTCTTAATGATGATGTTTTGTTTCTTACAAACATGCAGCTTTTCACTTCACAAGATGTTAACTGATGTAGTAGAGTCACATGGATTACTTGTGGATTATTGTGATGTTTTTATTAGCTGTTTGAACCCTCATTCTGACGGCACCCATTCACTGCAGGTGAGTAAGTGATCTTGAATGACCTCAGCGAGAGTAAACTTTCAGCACATTTTTGGATGATCTATTCCTTTAAATATAGTCTGCAAATTAAGTTGCGTTACCTCATCTACTAAACTTCATAGAGTAATATATTTGTGTTTAATTTCCTGTCTGAACAAACATTTGACTCTTTAACTGAACTGAATCGGTCTACAACGAACTGCGGAGAACAAATGATCCATTTCTGAGAAAATAACTGAGCTGAATGACACAGAATGAATTTTACCATCTCAAACCGTAATCGAGATCAATACATCACAATGTACAAATGACCAACTTATGACATAACTATGCTCTTTTGAATGAGTCTGCATTCAGTAATCTAAATCTGCCTTAAAGTTTGATGATCTGTTCCTTTTTTAATGGCCCGGAGTCAATTGACAAATTGTGTCGTCTTTAAGTAGCTTAGATCTGGAGTCGCTGAGCAATGAGAAGCATTACCGAATTACACACACACCATTACGTGGCCACTGCTATCGCTAACCGCCCTCATCAGAACTTAGAAGAGGATTTAGTGACTGTGTAATTGTTTTCCATTCGGTGGGTGCTCTCTGCTACCGTCTCATTGCGAGAGTTTTCTGACTCAGGTTCTCGCTGTTTTCATCTGCTCAGACCTTTCATAACAAACATTTACCCACTAAAACACATGCAGAGAGGTACAGTGGGGAAAATATTGATTTGATCCCCTGCTGATTTTGTAAGTTTGCCCACTTACAAAAAAATGAAGGGTCTGTCATTTTTATGGTAGGTTTATTTTAACGTATAGAGACAGAATATCAACCAAAAAATCCAGAAAAAAAACACATTATATAAAAGGTTAGAAATTGATTTGCATTTCATTGAGTGAAATAAGTATTTGATCCCCAAGCAGAACATGACTTAGTACTTGGTGCAGAAACCCTTGATGGCAAGCACAGAAAAAAGACGTTTTTTATAGTTGGTCACCAGGTTTGCACACATCTCAGAAGGGATTTTGATCCACTCCTCTTTACAGATTCTCTCGAAATCCTTAAGGTTTCTTGGCTGTTTTTTGGCAACTCAAAGTTTCAGCTCCCTCCAGAGATTTTCTATAGGATTGAGGTCTGGAGACTGGCTATAGGCCACTCTATAACCTTAATGTGCTTCTTCTTGCGGTGAAGTCGTCCTGTACCCTTAGCAGAAAAACAGCCCCAAAGCATAATGCTTCCACCTCCGTGCTTGACTGTAGGGATGGTGTTCTTGGGATCATAGTCAGCATTTCTCATCCTCCAAACACGGCGAGTCGAGTTAATGCCAAAGAGCTCAATTTTGGTCTCATCTGACAACATCAATTTCTCCCAAGCCTTCTTTGAATCATTTAGATGTTCATTGGCAAACTTTAAACGGGCCTGTACATGTGCCTTCTTGAGCAGTGGGACCTTGCGGGTGCTACAGGATTTTAACCCATTGTGGCGTAGTGTGTTACCAATGGTTTGCTTAGTGACTGTGGTCCCAACTGCCTTCAGATCATTAACAAGCTCCTCCTGTGTAGTTCTGGGCTGATCCCTCACCTTTCTCATGATCATCCTTACCCCATGAGGCGAGATCATGCATGGAGCTCCAGACCGTGTTCGATTGATGTTTGTTTTGTATTTCTTCCATTTCCGAATAATCGCACCAACAGTTGTCTCTTTCTCACCAAGCTTCTTGCTGATGGTCTTGTAGCCCATTCCAGCCTTGTGCAGATCTACAATCTTGTCTCTGACATCCTTTGACAGCTCTTTGGTCTTGCCCGTGGTGGTGGGAGAGGTTGGAATGGAAGATACAGATTGTGCGGACAGGTGTCTTATACACCTAACGAGCTGACATTAGGAGTAACTTCTTAAAGTGGCAGGACTAATCTGTGTTCCACATGGGCACATAACCAGTCTGTGGGAGCCAGAATTCTTGCTTGTTGGTAGGGGATCAAATACTTATTTCACTCACTGAAATGCAAATCAATTTCTAACCTTTATATAATGTGTTTTTTCTGGATTTTTTGGTTGGTATTCTGTCTCTATCCATTAAAATAAATCTACCATAAAAATTACAGACCCTTCATTTCTTTGTAGGTGGGCAAACTTACAAAATCAGCAGGGGATCAAATCAATATTTTCCCCACTGTATGAATGTATAGCTGTGTGAATAAGAGAGTGAGGGAGTCTATGGTTTAGCCAAGAGCTTATTAATAATAGCACCCTGTGTGAAGATGTCGTCAATTGGGTTTTAAATTACTCATAATTTTCACTGGGACCCTCATATGACTCAAGTGGAGTTAGATTTGAACAGAGAATGGAATCATTGGCTAACAGACTGATGAAATATAATTGTAATGATTCATACGCCTTCTACAAAAGCGCTTCTGCTTGTTAATTTAAGTGTGCTTTAGTTTAACAGCGATCTTGTGACTCCAGACCATTTTGAAGATAGCAGGATTTGCTATAGGATGCTGCCATCTTCAGGACTACAGAGGCACTACAAAAAGTGTGATAAATGTGGCTCAAAGTCAGCAGAACATGAAACAGTCAACAGATAATAAATACTTTAGTATTAAAAAGATACACAAATGTACTTTTTCCACTGTTAAAAAGTTTTTCCTGCCAAAGCCAGTTTTTTTCCCCCGAAAATATGTATAAAATGAAGACTCCACATCAAACCATAGAATTGACAGAGAAAAAAGAAAGTTTGTGCACATTTAAAGGAATATTTCACCCACAAATGAAAATTTGCTGAAATTTTGGCCAGAAGCAATGGTTTAAACTAAAGTTCATTGTAACAGTTTTACAATGAACAAACAAACTCATCAACATCTTTGATGGCCTGAGTGACTAAATTAATATTTTTTTTGGGAATATTCCTTTAAGAGTGTTTGAAAATTGCTGCTATATTACAGGATGGGTTCGGGGTACCACCACACTAAGCCAACATATACTTTTTAAAGGAAATTAAATAAAAATTTAAAAGGTTAAAATTCCATGACTTCACATATTAACAACAGAAACGTTTCTTTATGTAGGCTACAACTAATAAATAAAAGACAATTCACACTAATGTATGCTATTCTATCATTATTCACTCGCTAAAAAAAACTCAATACATTTCTAAAACTTAAGCCTGAAACTCTGACATTTCGTTTTTAGCATTTAATTAATTTAGACCTAAATTAACATGTTGTGGCATGTTCTCATTTTTCATAAAGTGCCGGTTTGAATATGAAGAAAAGTATATATATTTTTTAATCAATTTAATTAAATTACAATGGTTTAACTTGGACATCAAACTTCACTTCGGTGTTTCTCACACAAATCTAGCTACTATAGCCCTCAGAAAACTCAAGTTAACAGTGCAATCATATGAACAATTTTTCATTTTGTCTTCCATGCAAAACATCTAGCAGCAAACACTCTTAAAATCAAAGGTTGTTTATTGGCATTGATGATTTAACTCTTTCCCCGCCATTGACGGGTTATCTCGTTTTTTACAAGAAAACGCTTCCCCGCCAAAGACGAGTTTTTACGGCTTTCTGTGTTTTCACTGTTATACACTAGGGGGCGCTATTACGCATCTTCTGAACGAGTACAAAACCTCCCGAACAAAAACACATGTGAACGGGACGGAGAAACGAGCGATCTCTTATGTAAACAGATGCATATAATGCGATCATCAGCAACATACAGCATATAAATGAAAACTGCATAATGTTATGGAGTAAAATGTTGATCCAGGAAGTGGTATATGTCTGTGCAAGCTTTGGAGGTGTTGATGGAAGCGATTTACTGGATTTATGCTTTGATAATCGTACTGGATATTATCCAGATGTAGTTTTTGATAATTTGATTTTCTCACCTTTTTGCTCAAAAGTATGCATTTTTATGAAACCTACCTATATTCAAGTGTTGATAAAAAAAAAAAGAATGCTTTAAGCTAGAATAAAACTGATTTTTTTTGTTTGTTTATTTAAAGGTAGATGCTCTGATCTTTATTTTGCTGTATTGCATATTCAAATATTCATACAGAAAAATATACAGGAGGCCATCAAATTGGTGGCTGGCAACTTTTTTCAAAAATGCTGGCGGGGAAAGAATTAATAAAGAACCTTTAACATCCACAGACCACATTCACCCAAAATGGATCTTCTATGCTATTGCAGCAAAACCCCCCTTTTAGAGCTTTTTTTTTTAATTTTTTATAAGAGTGTGTGAGTGAGTAAATAACTGAAAGAACTGTCATTTTTGGATGAACTATTCCAGGGGTAGAAAAAACCTCACCTGCCTATAGCCCTGGTAATCCTGAAGACATTGATTAGCTTGTTCAGGTGTGTTTGATTAGGGTTGGAGCTGAACTCTGCAGGACTGCGGCTCTCTAGGACCGAACATGCCTACCCCTGAACTATTTCTTCAGAACATAAATGTACTTCTGTATTGTTTGTGAAATGATGACATCTACTGGACACTTGGGAAAAACACTCTACTAGTTAGGTAATGAAAAAAACCCGAAGAAAACCAGACTAAAGTTTAACAGAATAATTTTTTAAAAAGTCTCTACCACTTGGAGGCAGCATCAGACTTGGTTAAACAGTGTTTTGTACATTCCTCCAGCTGGTATGAAAACTGCATTTGAAGCCATGCCACGCACCATTGCATTTTGAAGTCAGACATAAAAAAAAACAAAAAAAAAAGTACAATGCAAGACACAGAGACAAGTTAACACCGAAAGTTCAGTTCCAGCTTGTTACATAATTACACCAGTTATCTTTGTCGTTAAGGTAAAGTGGGCCACTGAGAAGCCATGCACATGTTTTTCTCACAGATAAAGGGCTGAAAACCCCACCCTGAGTCTCTATAAAAAGACAAGAGTGCAGTCCTGCGTCTCGAGTGGGTCGGGGGGGATATGGACCCCATGGTTCATATTCACAACTATCACTATTTCTGTACTGATAGAGGAGGTTAACACCAGCTCATCATGTGTGAACGCTCTCATATGTATCTGTACAAACTGGATCACACATTTGACTTTGTATGTATGGGTATGTAGGCCTATTTGTAACGTGCAGAAGTTTGCACGTGTGCGTGAGTGATTTCGTCCATGCACAAGTGTCAGTTTGTTTCTGTAGGCCTACACTAAGACTTTCCACTATTACACAATTAAGTCACTCCCACCACTTAACCTCCAGCATCATCCCGACTCTACACAATTTCCTAATCAACCTTTTTTTTTTTTTTTTTTTGATGAAAGGCCCACAGCCATGCTCATACAGTCAGCTCCTTGAAGTGGAGCCCATGGTTGAAGAAACGGTCTGAGTTACCAACTAACAGCACATACAAACCACAGTCTTCATACTGTATGCTCACCACAAATCAACTGTTCTTTTATATTTAATATTGTCATTATTTATGAACTTATCGTCATCATCGAAAGCAGAGAGGGCGAATGAGCAATAATATTCAACATTGAATCACGTGTGAATGGGATGCCATAAGATTCAACATCTAGCCACTTAAGTGAACTCGGTTCATTTAACTTAACTTACTATCTGAACTGTGTGTGAGTCAAATAATCTGCATTTGGGGTTTGTCTTAAGCCTCTGCAATTATTTAAGTCTTAAATGAGCTATTTCACATTTTATAGATGCTACACACTTCAGGAAAATGAAAGATTAAAGTTTAAAATGGCCAGTTGACTAAATGTACAACTTGAATGCTCACCTTTCAAACAGTAGCCGACGCAGATGACGTCACCGGAAGATTCCCAAACTATCAATTACTATCAGTTTGTTTCTACCTGATGGTTTTACTCCCGTACAGTCAAGTTTACAAATCTTTTGTGTATTGTTCAAGTTAATCATTAAAATGAATAGCCTCAAAACAACAATGCAAGGCCTCATGAGGGCTAGTAGGTGGTTGCATATACGTACAGTGGGGAAAAAAGTATTTAGTCAGCCACCAATTGTGCAAGTTCTCCCACTTAAAAAGATTAGAGAGGCCTGTAATTTTCATCATAGGTATACCTCAACTATGAGAGACAAAATGAGAAAAAAAAAATCCAGAAAATCACATTGTAGGATTTTTAAAGAATTTATTTGCAAATTATGGTGGAAAATAAGTATTTAGTCAATAACAAAATTTCATCTCAATACTTTGTTATATACACTTTGTTGGCAATGACAGAGGTCAAACGTTTGCTGTAAGTCTTCACAAGGTTTTCACACACTGTTGCTGGTATTTTGGCCCATTCCTCCATCCAGATCTCCTCTAGAGCAGTAATGTTTTGGGGCTGTCGCTGGGCAACACAGATTTCCAACTCCCTCCAAAGATTTTCTATGAGGTTGAGATCTGGAGACTGGCTAGGCCACTCCAGGACCTTGAAATGCTTCTTACGAAGCCACTCCTTCGTTGCCCGGGCGGTGTGTTTGGGATCATTGTCATGCTGAAAGACCCAGCCACATTTCATCTTCAATGCCCTTGCTGATGGAAGGAGGTTTTCACTCAAAATCTCACGATACATGGCCCCATTCATTCTTTCGTTTACACGGATCAGTCGTCCTGGTCCCTTTGCAGAAAAACAGCCCCAAAGCATGATATTTCCACCCCCATGCTTCACAGTAGGTATGGTGTTCTTTGGATGCAACTCAGCATTCTTTCTCCTCCAAACACGACAAGTTGAGTTTTTACCAAAAAGTTCTATTTTGGTTTCATCTGACCATATGACATTCTCCCAATCCTCTTCTGGATCATCCAAATGCTCTCTAGCAAACTTCAGACAGGCCTGGACATGTACTGGCTTAAGCAGGGGGACACATCTGGCACTGCAGGATTTGAGTCCCTGGCAGCGCAGTGTGTTACTGATGGTAGCCTTTGTTACTTTGGTCCCAGCTCTCTGCAGGTCATTCACTAGGTCCCCCCGTGTGGTTCTGGGATTTTTGCTCACAGTTCTTGTGATCATTTTGACCCCACAGGGTGAGATCTTGCGTGGAGCCCCAGATCAAGGGAGATTATCAGTGGTCTTGTATGTCTTCCATTTTCTAATAAGTGCTCCCACAGTTGATTTCTTCACACCAAGCTGCTTACCTATTGAAGATTCAGTCTTCCCAGCCTGGTGCAAGTCTACAATTTTGTTTCTGGTGTCCTTTGACAGCTCTTTGGTCTTGGCCATGGTGGAGTTTGGAGTGTGACTGTTTGAGGTTGTGGACAGATGACTTTTATACTGATAACGAGTTCAAACAGATGCCATTAATACAGGTAACCAGTGGAGGACAGAGGAGCCTCTTAAAGAAGAAGTTACAGGTCTGTGAGAGCCAGAAATCTTGCTTGTTTGTAGGTGACCAAATACTTATTTTACCGAGGAATTTACCAATAAATTCTTTAAAAATCCTACAATGTGATTTTCTAGACTTTTTTTCTCATTTTGTCTCTCATAGTTAAGGTATACCTATGATGAAAATTACAGGCCTCTCTCATCTTTTTAAGTGGGAGAACATGCACAATTGGTGGCTGACTAAATACTTTTTGCCCCACTGTA
>NW_015506431.1:371001-375719 GCF_001515645.1 Sinocyclocheilus grahami | reverse complement strand
CTTCAAGTTTCTAGTATGCCTATTAAGAGCTTGATTAGCTGGTTCAGGTGTGTTTAATTGAGGTTGGAGCTAAACTCTTCAGGACACTGGCCCTCCAGGACCGAGTTTGGGCACCCCTGGTATAGCTACATATCTATGGGTGGTTTTGTGTATGTGCCTGGTTGCTCTATTCATCTATCACTTCCAAGTCTGATTAAGTATCATAGTCACTATCTTTATTATTGTCTTAAAATAATCATAAAATAAATGTGGGATCTCCTTTAAACAGTGTAAAGACAATGAATTGCTTTACATTTTTTTTTTTATTTTTTACTCGGGAAGTGTTTCACATCTAACCTGCCATAACCTCTCACTGATCACGCCATTCACAGACAACCAATACCAGCCCACACACACGACTTTATCCACAGTTACCTACTACCAAAAGTCTTCCTACTCATTACAGTACAGTGGAGACACAGCCGTCTCTGTGACATTTGGAGAAGAGGGCACAATGCCAAATGTAGTTTGTCACATACGTTTATGTGGGCTAGACAGTACAAGTGATGTAATCAAAGAGCCGCACGACCAAAAGGTTGGAATTTGACCAAATTTACGTTTCTTGTGATCTTTAACAACTTTTGATCTAAAGGCTTTTAAGGCTGTAATGTTTGAAAATAAATAAATACATAAATAAATTGTACCTATATGAATTTCTTAAAAAAAAAAAAAGGAAATTAATTGAAACACTGAAATTGATGCAGGAAGTGAAACAAAAGCAGTCAATAGGTTTCAGCTTGAACTTGTTGTTGATAAAGCATAGCCCACGATGGACCCAGGGTTTTATAGTTAGCAAAAACTAAAACAGTAATAAGATTAAACAAAAAAAAATGTTACTTGACTGTTACTTGAAATAAAATAAATCAAATATTAAAATAAATCAAATATAAATTCCGCAAGTTGCCAAGGAAACATTTATTATGTAATTGTAGTTACACTTGATGTACTAATAATAAAAACTAAAACTGAAAAAAAACTATATACAAATAATAAAAAAATCTCAAAAAGCACACAAAACTAATAAAACCTTCCAAATATTAATAAAAACTATAATAGTATCTCAATCATACTAAAATAACACTAAATAGATTTCATGAACAGATTTTAGAGAAGTCCAGGATGTTTTATCTAGGCGAAAAGTGGCTATCAAAAAAGTTAAAATACAAAATACAAGGTTTTATTTGTCATTAGTTTAATATAAATTGTATTTAATTATTTTTAAACTAACAAAAATAATATAGCCATCAAATTAAATGTAACTTTTAATTTTATGCTATGTTGACATGCTTCTTGAAATGTTTCTACACTGTTATTGTTCATTGCTTACTTTTAAAAATTTAATGACATTTTTAATATTTTATTCGATTCAATATTATATTTTAAACTTAACATGAAATGAAACATTTAATTTAAAAAAGTCAATTTAATTAAATTAAAATATTAATTATACTTTTGTTAAGTGTCTGGAAACACTTCCACGATGTCAGGGACATCTTTGCGATAAGGGTTTACTGAGTAAGTGACACCACACTCCATACAGAGATGTGAGACCAGTGTTAGGCCTTTGGTTGTCACAGCTAACCGGCTCCTTTAGCTCCTCTGTGGTTACGTTCCACTGACCTTTTCAGTCCGCAACGCTCAAACGCCTGCTCAGGATGTGAGAGTGTGAACAGAGCGAGCAAGTCGCTAACACTCAGATTCTGAGGCCTAAAGTCTGCCTCATACCCGCAAGGAGGGTATGGTGCGATACTGCGCCAGGGGTCTGTGTGATCGGACAGAGGTCAAAACTCACACTTTGTGACATCCGCCCGTGAATTCTCACTCCTACTTGCATCCTAAAATACCTTCTGAATGTCATCATGGGGTTGTCAGATGTGTCGGGAGATGTCATCTTCATTTGTTTCCTGTTTTCACTTCAGCTATTGACAGCTGTGCACCCATTTTTATCAAACCACTGTTTCACAGTTTTCCTCCAGTTATCTGTCTCTCTCTCCCCACACATACAACTCCCTCCAGCCTTCTCTCACTTTCCTCCACCTCTCCACAGATGTCTCTTTCCACACATCTCCTTTCAGCCGGTATCCACACAGGTGCAAACACACAACCCTCGCTTTTTAGTGCCTGTGTCGTTGAAGTGCATTCCCTCTTCGAGCGAGTTCAAAGTTCTCTGCAAGCTTTAGGGCTCTGCCATCTTATTTTTGTGCTTTTTTGGCCTGTTTTGCCCTAAATGGGTCCCGCTTTGGGAGTTTCCCCTTGGCAGTGGCTGTATCAATTTGGTGAGCGGTAGGAAGGAAAGTGGAAGCCCCCCTCCCGCTCCTCCTTCCTCCTCTCGCTTCAGATTGCGACCTAACCACAAACCAGCCAATACCCAGAGGCCTTTGCAGCAGTCTCTTTCTCTCTCTCTCTCTCTCTCTCTCTCTCTCTCTCTCCCTCTTTCTCTGTTCTTTTTTCTTCTTCGTTTTCTTTCACGCTCAGCACAGGAAATAGCACTCCTCGGCCCCTTCAGACAAACCAAGATGGAGGTGTAGCATCCCCGTAGCTAGGCAAAGGTGTGATATTACAGGGCAGAGAGGGTCAAGCAAGGAATAGTTTGGAGGCAACGGTACTCTGAGGTGCTCGTGTAGCCTCCAAAGCACTTTTGGACTGAACATTGAAAAGCATTTACTTACCCTTATGATGTTGCATGCAACACTGATGTTGAAAAACAGCAGGAGATCTTAGGCAGAAGATCTTATGCAAGTAGATAGTGATTAAAACTGACAAAAAAAAAGACAATGACATCGGCTGCATCCGATGGTCACATGACATTGACAACATAAACGTAATATGTCTAGATTAAATTCATAATGCACATATTCATAATATAAAGAACATACTTTTTTAACAAGCGCAAAGTTATTACTTATTCAAATGAAGTACCTACTCAGAGAGTACGCTTTTTTGTATGCATCCAAATAGCACCATAAAATCTTATGAAAGCGGTCCATGGATGGGGAAAAATGGCATGGAAGAAAAAAATATTTTTTGCATTCAAAAATATTTAATGCAAATAGTAAGTTGCATTACTATTTCCAGCCAGATTCTGAAGTGCACATATAATGGACACTTTACTATCCCATGAGGCCACTGGAGAGGATTTGTGAATGACAGTGAAGCAAGCAACTGATGCTGGTGGGTCACATGACAACATGACGGATGTAGTATATCCAGATTACATTAATACTATTCACATTCATACTGTATAGACTTTGTGTAGCTCCGCCCCTTTTCAGCGCTGCACTCATTGTCTTCTGTCTTCCTTTTGTATTTCCACAGCATGAAGGTAAGATCTTACGGACTTGTGAATAAACCGCTTGTTTTAAAATCTTCCCAGTCTATTAACATTTGTCATGACATCAGCTTCAAACATTACAATGGACATAATACATTTTGTTAACTCTATATTCTCTGTTAAAAAACACCAGCATATGCTGGTTAGGTATGTTTTGAAGCATGACTGCTGGTTTAAGCTGGTCATGAGCTAGTTTAAACTGGTCATGTGCTGGCCCTAAGATGGTCCTGAGCAGGAGCTAGTTGCTTAGGACCAGCACATGACCAGCTTAAAGGGGTCATAGGATGCTACATGCACTTTTACAAGTTGTTTGAACTTAAATGTGTTTTGGCAGTGTGTGTACACAACCACCCTATAATGATAAAAATCCACCCAGTGTTTTTTTTTTATCTGGTTAAATGTTTTCCCCTTTCTCAAATCGAGCCGATCACAGATACCTGTCTGTGTGACGTCACACAGACAGGCCCCTGCCACAATAGTTTGATTGACAGTAGCGTTTCAGCACAGACTGGACTGGTGTCTTACCTTAGACCCGCCCTGACTGAGCTGTCATGCTACAAAAACAGCTTGATCTGAAAAGAGCTGTTTTTGACAGGGTAAAAAAGGTGTTTTTTTAAACTACCATTGAGAAATTTTAACCAAACTATGTTACAGACTTTTCATTAAGACCCTAAAGTATCATATCAACTTGTGGAAAATGGGCATCCTATGACCCCTTTAAACCAGCTCAAACCAGCAGTCATGTTTCAAAACATATGCTGTTTTTTTGTTTTTTTCAACAGTGGTAGACCTACTCAATAAGTAAATCCACTTCACCAGTTAATTACACTTCAAGAGCAATATACAGATCTACAGCAAAAACAGAAGTTCAAACACAGAATTCTAAAGATAAGGTCTATGTATTGTTGTTTTAAAGGGGTCATATGATGCGATTTCAATTTTTCCTTTCTCTTTGGAGTGTTACAAGCTCTTGGTGCATAAAGAAGATCTGTAAAGTTGCAAAGACTAAAGTCTCAAATCCAAAGAGATATTCTTTATAAAAGTTAAGAGTTAACCACACCTACCTAAAACGGCTTGTTCTAACACGCCCCAACATACCTACGTCGCTCTGTGGGAAGATTTGCATAACGCCGCCCAAATGTTCACGCAAAGAAAGAAGGCGTAACTTTTAGTCTCACTGTAGTATTGTTGACGCTGCAGCCATGTCCTGAAGACGCTGTGTGCTTTGTTGTGAAAGCGAAACTACTTGGTCTTCCAAAAGAGGACGATATCCGCTTCGTCATGCCTGGAGCTAATCCGCGCTGGTCACTGAGGAAATACATCAACTTAGTGCTGCTCAGCTCACGCT